>NW_026781691.1:0-205137 GCF_030144855.1 Hypanus sabinus
CCGTGGTCAGACACAGAGTGATTATTCCTCTACACGGCCCCATCAAACTCTCCCGGGGTCAGACACAGACTGAATCTCCCTCCACACCGTCCCATCATACACTCCCGGGGTCAGACACAGAGAGAATCTCAATCCTCAGCGTCCAATCACACACACCCGGGGTCAGACACAGAGAGATTATTCCTCTACACGGTACCATCAAACACTTCCGTGGTCAGACACAGAGTGATTATTCCTCTACACGGCCCCATCAAACTCTCCCGGGGTCAGACACAGACTGAATCTCCCTCCACACCGTCCCATCATACAATCCCGGGGTCAGACACAGAGTGATTATTCCTCTACACGGTCCCATCAAACACTCCCGGGGTCAGACACAGAGTGAATCTCCCTCCACACCGTCCCATCACACACTCCCGTGGTCAGACACAGTGTGATTATTCCTCTACACGGTCCCATCAAACAATCCTGGGGTCAGACATAGACTGAATCTCCCTCCACACCGTCCCATCACACACTCCCGTGGTCAGACACAGAGTGATTAATACTCTACACCGACGCATCACACACTCCCGTGGTCAAACACAGAGTGATTATTCCTCTACACGGTTCCATCAAACACTCCCGGGGTCAGAAACAGAGTTATTATTCCTCTACGCGGTCCCATCAAAAACTCCCGGGGTCAGACGCAGAGTGAATCTCCCTCACACCGTCCCATCACACACTCCCGGGGTAAGACACAGAGTGATTATTCCTCTACAAGGTCCCATCAAGCACTACCGGGGACAGACACAGAGTGAATCTCAATTCACACCGTCCCATCACACAGTCCATGGGTCAGACACAGAGAGTTTTTTCCTCTACACGGTACCATCAAACTCCCCCGGGGTCAGACACAGAGAGATTATTCCTCTACACGGACCCATCAAACACTCCCGGGGTCAGACACAGAGTGAATCTCAATCCTCAACGTCCAAACACACACACCCGGTGTCAGACACAGAGAGATTATTCCTCTACACGGACCCATCAAACACTCCCGGGGTCAGACACAGAGTGAATCTCAATTCACACCGTCCCATCACACACTCCCGGGGTCCGACACAGAGAGTTTATTCCTCTACACGGTACCATCAAACACTCCCGGGGTCAGATACAGAGAGATTATTCCTCTACACGGACCCTTCTAACAATCCCGGGGTCAGACACAGAGTGAATCCCAATACTCACCGTCCAATCACACACACCCGGGGTCAGACACAGAGTCATTATCCCTCTACAAGGTCACATCAAACACTTCCGTGGTCAGACACAGAGTGATTATTCCTCTACACGGCCCCATCAAACTCTCCCGGGGTCAGACACAGACTGAATCTCCCTCCACACAGACCCATCATACAATCCCGGGGTCAGACACAGAGTGATTATTCCTCTGCACGGTCCAATCAAACACTCCCGGGGTCAGCCGCAGAGTGATTATCCCTCTACACCGCCCATCACACTCTCCCGGGGTCAGTCACAGAGTGAATCTCCCTCCACACCGTCCCATCACACACTCCCGTGGTCAGACACAGTGTGATTATTCCTCTACACGGTCCCATCAAACACTCCCGGGGTCAGACACAAAGTGACTCTCCCTCCACACCGTCCCATCACACACTCCCGTGGTCAGACACAGTGTGATTATTCCTCCACACGGTCCCATCAAACACTCCCGGGGTCAGACATAGACTGAATCTCCCTCCACACCGTCCCATCACACACTCCCGTGGTCAGACACAGAGAGATTAATACTCTACACCGACGCATCACACACTCCCGTGGTCAAACACAGAGTGATTATTCCTCTACACGGTTCCATCAAACACTCCCGGGGTCAGAATCAGGGTGAATCTCCCTCCACACCGTCCCATCACACACTCCCGTGGTCAGACACAGAGTGATTATTCCTCTACACGGTCCCATCAAACACTCCCGGGGTCAGACACAAAGTGACTCTCCCTCCACACCGTCCCATCACGCACTCCCGTGGTCAGACACAGTGTGATTATTCCTCCACACGGTCCCATCAAACACTCCCGGGGTCAGACATAGACTGAATCTCCCTCCACACCGTCCCATCACACACTCCCGTGGTCAGACACAGAGAGATTAATACTCTACACCGACGCATCACACACTCCCGTGGTCAAACACAGAGTGATTATTCCTCTACACGGTTCCATCAAACACTCCCGGGGTCAGAATCAGGGTGAATCTCCCTCCACACCGTCCCATCACACACTCCCGGGGTCAGACACAGAGTGATTATTGATCTCCACGGTCCAATGAAACACTCCCGGGTCAGACACAGAGAGATTATTCCTCTACACGGTACCATCAAACACTCCCCGGGTCAGACACACAGAGATTATTCCTCTTCCCGGTCCCATCAAACACTCCCGGTTCAGCCACAGAGTGATTATTCCTCTACACCGCCCATCACACTCTCCCGGGGTCAGACACAGAGTGAAACTCGCTCCCACGGTCCCATCACACACTCCCGTGGTCAGACACAGAGTGATTTTTCCTCTACACGGTCCAATCAAACACTCCCGGGGTCAGACACAGAGTGAATCTCCCTCCACACCGTCCCATCACACACTCCCGTGGTCAGACACAGTGTGATTATTCCTCTACACGGTCCCATCAAACACTCCCGGGGACAGACACAGACTGAATCTCCCTCCACACCGTCCCATCACACACTCCCGTGGTCAAACACAGAGTGATTATTCCTCTACATGGTTCCATCAAACACTCCCGTGGTCAGACACAGGCTGAATCTCCCTCCACACAGTCCCATCACACACTCCCAGGGTCAGACACACAGGGATTATTCCTCTACATTGTTCCATCAAACACTCCCGGGGTCAGACACAGTGTGAATCTCCCTCCACACAGTCCCATCACACACTCCCAGTGTCAGACACAGAGTGATGATTCCTCTACACGGTCCCATCAAACATTCCCGGGGTCAGAAACAGCGTGATTATTCCTCTACGCGGCCCCATCAAACTCTCTCGGGTTCAGACAGAGTGATTATTCCTCTACACGGTCCCATCAAACGATCCCGGTGGTCAGACACAGAGTGATTATTCCTCTACACGATACCATCAAACACTCCCAGGGTCAGACACAGAGTTATTATTCCTCTACGCGGTCCCATCAAAAACTCCCGGGGTCAGACGCAGAGTGAATCTCCCTCACACCGTCCCATCACACACTCCCGGGGTAAGACACAGAGTGATTATTCCTCTACAAGGTCCCATCAAGCACTACCGGGGACAGACACAGAGTGAATCTCAATTCACACCGTCCCATCACACAGTCCAGGGGTCAGACACAGAGAGTTTTTTCCTCTACACGGTACCATCAAACTCCCCCGGGGTCAGACACAGTGAGATTATTCCTCTACACGGACCCATCAAACACTCCCGGGGTCAGACACAGAGTGAATCTCAATCCTCAGCGTCCAAACACACACACCCGGGGTCAGACACAGAGAGATTATTCCTCTACACGGACCCATCAAACACTCCCGGGGTCAGACACAGAGTGAATCTCAATTCAGACCGTCCCATCACACACTCCCGGGGTCCGACACAGAGAGTTTATTCCTCTACACGGTACCATCAAACACTCCCGGGGTCAGATACAGAGAGATTATTCCTCTACACGGACCCTTCTAACAATCCCGGGGTCAGACACAGAGTGAATCTCAATCCTCACCGTCCAATCACACACACCCGGGGTCAGACACAGAGAGATTATTCCTCTACACGGTACCATCAAACACTCCCGGGGTCAGACACAGAGTCATTATCCCTCTACAAGGTCACATCAAACACTTCCGTGGTCAGACACAGAGTGATTATTCCTCTACACGGCCCCATCAAACTCTCCCGGGGTCAGACACAGACTGAATCTCCCTCCACACAGACCCATCATACACTCCCGTGGTCAGACACAGAGTGATTATTCCTCTACACGGTCCCATCAAACACTCCCGGGGTCAGACACAGAGTGAATCTCCCACCACACCGTCCCATCACACACTCCCGTGGTCAGACACAGTGTGATTATTCCTCTACACGGTCCCATCAAACAATCCCGTGGTCAGAGATAGACTGAATCTCCCTCCACACCGTCCCATCACACACTCCCGTGGTCAGACACAGAGAGATTAATACTCTACACCGACGCATCACACACTCCCGTGGTCAAACACAGAGTGATTATTCCTCTACACGGTTCCATCAAACACTCCCGGGGTCAGAATCAGGGTGAATCTCCCTCCACACCGTCCCATCACACACTCCCGGGGTCAGACACAGAGTGATTATTGATCTACACGGTCCAATGAAACACTCCCTGGTCAGACACAGAGAGATTATTCCTCTACACGGTACCATCAAACACTCCCCGGGTCAGACACACAGAGATTATTCCTCTTCCCGGTCCCATCAAACACTCCCGGGTTCAGCCACAGAGTGATTATTCCTCTACACGGTCCCATCAAACTCTCCCGGGGTCAGACACAGACTGAATCTCCCTCCACACCGTCCCATCATACAATCCCGGGGTCAGACACAGAGTGATTATTCCTCTACACGGTCCCATCAAACACTCCCGGGGTCAGACACAGAGTGAATCTCCCTCCACACCGTCCCATCACACACTCCCGTGGTCAGACACAGTGTGATTATTCCTCTGCACGGTCCCATCAAACAATCCCGGGGTCAGACATAGACTGAATCTCCCTCCACACCGTCCCAACACACACTCCCGTGGTCAGACCCAGAGTGATTAATACTCTACACCGACGCATCACACACTCCCGTGGTCAAACACAGAGTGATTATTCCTCTACACGGACCCATCAAACACTCCCGGGGTCAGGCACAGAGTGAATCTCAATCCTCAGCGTCCAATCACACACACCCGGGGTCAGACACAGAGAGATTATTCCTCTACACGGTACCATCAAACACTCCCGGGGTCAGACACAGAGAGATTATTCCTCTACACGGACCCATCAAACACTCCCGAGGTCAGACACAGAGTGAATCTCAATCCTCAGCGTCCAATCACTCACACCCGGGGTCAGACACAGAGAGATTATTCCTCTACACGGTACCATCAAACACTCCCGGGGTCAGACACAGAGAGATTATTCCTCTACACGGTCCCATCAAACACTCCCGGGGTCAGTTATAGACTGAATCACCCTCCACACCGTCCCATCACACACTCCCGGGGTCAGACACAGAGTGATTATTCCCCTACACGGTTCCATCAAACACTCCCGGGGTCAGAAACAGAGTTATTATTCCTCTACGCGGTCCCATCAAAAACTCCCGGGGTCAGACGCAGAGTGAATCTCCCTCACACCGTCCCATCACACACTCCCGGGGTAAGACACAGAGTGATTATTCCTCTACAAGGTCCCATCAAGCACTACCGGGGTCAGACACAGAGTGAATCTCAATTCACACCGTCCCATCACACAGTCCAGGGGTCAGACACAGAGAGTTTTTTCCTCTACACGGTACCATCAAACTCCCCCGGGGTCAGACACAGTGAGATTATTCCTCTACACGGACCCATCAAACACTCCCGGGGTCAGACACAGAGTGAATCTCAATCCTCAGCGTCCAAACACACACACCCGGGGTCAGACACAGAGAGATTATTCCTCTACACGGACCCATCAAACACTCCCGGGGTCAGACACAGAGTGAATCTCAATTCAGACCGTCCCATCACACACTCCCGGGGTCCGACACAGAGAGTTTATTCCTCTACACGGTACCATCAAACACTCCCGGGGTCAGATACAGAGAGATTATTCCTCTACACGGACCCTTCTAACAATCCCGGGGTCAGACACAGAGTGAATCTCAATCCTCACCGTCCAATCACACACACCCGGGGTCAGACACAGAGAGATTATTCCTCTACACGGTACCATCAAACACTCCCGGGGTCAGACACAGAGTCATTATCCCTCTACAAGGTCACATCAAACACTTCCGTGGTCAGACACAGAGTGATTATTCCTCTACACGGCCCCATCAAACTCTCCCGGGGTCAGACACAGACTGAATCTCCCTCCACACAGACCCATCATACACTCCCGTGGTCAGACACAGAGTGATTATTCCTCTACACGGTCCCATCAAACACTCCCGGGGTCAGACACAGAGTGAATCTCCCACCACACCGTCCCATCACACACTCCCGTGGTCAGACACAGTGTGATTATTCCTCTACACGGTCCCATCAAACAATCCCGTGGTCAGAGATAGACTGAATCTCCCTCCACACCGTCCCATCACACACTCCCGTGGTCAGACACAGAGAGATTAATACTCTACACCGACGCATCACACACTCCCGTGGTCAAACACAGAGTGATTATTCCTCTACACGGTTCCATCAAACACTCCCGGGGTCAGAATCAGGGTGAATCTCCCTCCACACCGTCCCATCACACACTCCCGGGGTCAGACACAGAGTGATTATTGATCTACACGGTCCAATGAAACACTCCCTGGTCAGACACAGAGAGATTATTCCTCTACACGGTACCATCAAACACTCCCCGGGTCAGACACACAGAGATTATTCCTCTTCCCGGTCCCATCAAACACTCCCGGGTTCAGCCACAGAGTGATTATTCCTCTACACGGTCCCATCAAACTCTCCCGGGGTCAGACACAGACTGAATCTCCCTCCACACCGTCCCATCATACAATCCCGGGGTCAGACACAGAGTGATTATTCCTCTACACGGTCCCATCAAACACTCCCGGGGTCAGACACAGAGTGAATCTCCCTCCACACCGTCCCATCACACACTCCCGTGGTCAGACACAGTGTGATTATTCCTCTGCACGGTCCCATCAAACAATCCCGGGGTCAGACATAGACTGAATCTCCCTCCACACCGTCCCATCACACACTCCCGTGGTCAAACACAGAGTGATTATTCCTCTACACGGACCCATCAAACACACCCGGGGTCAGGCACAGAGTGAATCTCAATCCTCAGCGTCCAATCACACACACCCGGGGTCAGACACAGAGAGATTATTCCTCTACACGGTACCATCAAACACTCCCGGGGTCAGACACAGAGAGATTATTCCTCTACACGGTCCCATCATACACTCCCGGTGTCAGACACAGAGTCATTATCCATCTACAAGGTCACATCAAACACTTCCGTGGTCAGACACAGAGTGATTATTCCTCTACACGGCCCCAGCAAACTCTCCCGGTGTCAGACACAGACGGAATCTCCCTCCACACCGTCCCATCATACAATCCCGGGGACAGACACAGAGAGATTATTCCTCTACACGGTCCAATCAAACACTCCCTTGGTCAGCCGCAGAGTGATTATCCCTCTACACCGCCCATCACCCTCTCCCGGGGTCAGACACAGAGTGAATCTCCCTCACACCGTCCCATCACACACTCCCGGGGTAAGACACAGAATGATTATTCCTCTACAAGGTCCCATCAAACACTACCGGGGACAGACACAGAGTGAATCTCAATTCACACCGTCCCATCACACACTCCCGTGGTCAGACACAGAGTGATTAATACTCTACACCGACGCATCACACACTCCCGTGGTCAAACACAGAGTGATTATTCCCCTACACGGTTCCATCAAACACTCCCGGGGTCAGAAACAGAGTTATTATTCCTCTACGCGGTCCCATCAAAAACTCCCGGGGTCAGACGCAGAGTGAATCTCCCTCACACCGTCCCA
Source organism: Hypanus sabinus (assembly GCF_030144855.1). Lineage (NCBI taxonomy): Eukaryota > Metazoa > Chordata > Chondrichthyes > Myliobatiformes > Dasyatidae > Hypanus > Hypanus sabinus. Next base: position 7,829 of record NW_026781691.1, read on the forward strand.
TCACACACTCCCGGGGTAAGACACAGAGTGATTATTCCTCTACAAGGTCCCATCAAGCACTACCGGGGACAGACACAGAGTGAATCTCAATTCACACCGTCCCATCACACAGTCCATGGGTCAGACACAGAGAGTTTTTTCCTCTACACGGTACCATCAAACTCCCCCGGGGTCAGACACAGAGAGATTATTCCTCTACACGGACCCATCAAACACTCCCGGGGTCAGACACAGAGTGAATCTCAATCCTCAGCGTCCAAACACACACACCCGGGGTCAGACACAGAGAGATTATTCCTCTACACGGACCCATCAAACACTCCCGGGGTCAGACACAGAGAGATTATTCCTCTACACGGTCCCATCATACACTCCCGGTGTCAGACACAGAGTCATTATCCATCTACAAGGTCACATCAAACACTTCCGTGGTCAGACACAGAGTGATTATTCCTCTACACGGCCCCAGCAAACTCTCCCGGTGTCAGACACAGACGGAATCTCCCTCCACACCGTCCCATCATACAATCCCGGGGACAGACACAGAGAGATTATTCCTCTACACGGTCCAATCAAACACTCCCTTGGTCAGCCGCAGAGTGATTATCCCTCTACACCGCCCATCACCCTCTCCCGGGGTCAGACACAGAGTGAATCTCCCTCACACCGTCCCATCACACACTCCCGGGGTAAGACACAGAATGATTATTCCTCTACAAGGTCCCATCAAACACTACCGGGGACAGACACAGAGTGAATCTCAATTCACACCGTCCCATCACACACTCCCAGTGTCAGACACAGAGAGTTTATTCCTCTACACGGTACAATCAAACACTCCCGGGGTCAGACACAGAGAGATTATTCCTCTACACGGACCCATCAAACACTCCCGGGGTCAGACACAGAGTGAATCTCAATCCTCAGCGTCCAATCACACACACCCGGGGTCAGACACAGAGACATTATTCCTCTACACGGTACCATCAAACACTCCCAGGGTCAGACACAGAGTTATTATTCCTGTACGCGGTCCCATCAAAAACTCCCGGGGTCAGACGCAGAGTGAATCTCCCTCACACCGTCCCATCACACACACCCGGGGTCAGACACAGAGAGATTATTCCTCTACACGGACCCATCAAACACTCCCGGGGAGAGACACAGAGTGAATCTCAATCCTCAGCGTCCAATCACACACACCCGGGGTCAGACACAGAGAGATTATTCCTCTACACGGTACCATCAAACACTCCCGGGGTCAGACACAGAGAGATTATTCCTCTACACGGTCCCATCAAACACTCCCGGTGTCAGACACAGTGACATTATCCCTCTACAAGGTCACATCAAACACTTCCGTGGTCAGACACAGAGTGATTATTCCTCTACACGGCCCCATCAAACTCTCCCGGGGTCAGACACAGACTGAATCTCCCTCCACACCGTCCCATCATACAATCCCGGGGTCAGACACAGAGTGATTATTCCTCTACACGGTCCCATCAAACACTCCCGGGGTCAGACACAGAGTGAATCTCCCTCCACACCGTCCCATCACACACTCCCGTGGTCAGACACAGTGTGATTATTCCTCTACACGGTCCCATCAAACAATCCTGGGGTCAGACATAGACTGAATCTCCCTCCACACCGTCCCATCACACACTCCCGTGGTCAGACACAGAGTGATTAATACTCTACACCGACGCATCACACACTCCCGTGGTCAAACACAGAGTGATTATTCCTCTACACGGTCCCATCAAACACTCCCGGGGTCAGACACAGACTGAATCTCCCTCCACACCGTCCCATCACACACTCCCGTGGTCAAACACAGAGTGATTATTCCTCTACATGGTTCCATCAAACAATCCCGTGGTCAGACACAGGCTGAATCTCCCTCCACACAGTCCCATCACACACTCCCAGGGTCAGACACACAGGGATTATTCCTCTACATTGTTCCATCAAACACTCCCGGGGTCAGACACAGTGTGAATCTCCCTCCACACAGTCCCATCACACACTCCCAGTGTCAGACACAGAGTGATGATTCCTCTACACGGTCCCATCAAACATTCCCGGGGTCAGAAACAGCGTGATTATTCCTCTACGCGGCCCCATCAAACTCTCTCGGGTTCAGACAGAGTGATTATTCCTCTACACGGTCCCATCAAACGATCCCGGTGGTCAGACACAGAGTGATTATTCCTCTACACGATACCATCAAACACTCCCAGGGTCAGACACAGAGTTATTATTCCTCTACGCGGTCCCATCAAAAACTCCCGGGGTCAGACGCAGAGTGAATCTCCCTCACACCGTCCCATCACACACTCCCGGGGTAAGACACAGAGTGATTATTCCTCTACAAGGTCCCATCAAGCACTACCGGGGACAGACACAGAGTGAATCTCAATTCACACCGTCCCATCACACACTCCAGGGGTCAGACACAGAGAGTTTTTTCCTCTACACGGTACCATCAAACTCCCCCGGGGTCAGACACAGAGAGATTATTCCTCTACACGGACCCATCAAACACTCCCGGGGTCAGACACAGAGTGAATCTCAATCCTCAGCGTCCAAACACACACACCCGGGGTCAGACACAGAGAGATTATTCCTCTACACGGACCCATCAAACACTCCCGGGGTCAGACACAGAGTGAATCTGAATTCACACCGTCCCATCACACACTCCCGCGGTCAGACACAGAGAGTTTATTCCTCTACACGGTACCATCAAACACTCCCGGGGTCAGACACAGAGTCATTATCCCTCTACAAGGTCACATCAAACACTTCCGTGGTCAGACACAGAGTGATTATTCCTCTACACGGCCCCATCAAACTCTCCCGGGGTCAGACACAGACTGAATCTCCCTCCACACAGACCCATCATACAATCCCGGGGTCAGACACAGAGTGATTATTCCTCTACACGGCCAATCAAACAATCCCGGGGTCAGACACAGAGTGATTATTGATCTACACGGTCCAATCAAACACTCCCGGGGTCAGACACAGAGTGAATCTCCCTCCACACCGTCCCATCACACACTCCCGTGGTCAGACACAGAGTGATTATTCCTCTACACGGTCACTTCAAACACTCCCGGGGTCAGACACAGAGTGATTATTGATCTACACGGTCCAATCAAACACTCCCGGCGTCAGACACAGAGCGATTATTCCTCTACACCGCCCATCACACTCTCCCGGGGTCAGACACAGAGTGAATCTCCCTCCACACGGTCCCATCACACACTCCCGTGGTCAGACCCAGAGTGATTTTTCCTCTACACGGTCCAGTCAAACACTCCTGGGGTCAGACTCAGAGTGAATCTCCCTCCACACCGTCCCATCACACACTCCCGTGGTCAGACACAGTGTGATTATTCCTCTACACGGTACCATCAAACACTCCCGGGGTCAGACACAGAGAGATTATTCCTCTACACGGACCCATCAAACACTCCCGAGGTCAGACACAGAGTGAATCTCAATCCTCAGCGTCCAATCACTCACACCCGGGGTCAGACACAGAGAGATTATTCCTCTACACGGTACCATCAAACACTCCCGGGGTCAGACACAGAGAGATTATTCCTCTACACGGTCCCATCAAACACTCCCGGGGTCAGTTATAGACTGAATCACCCTCCACACCGTCCCATCACACACTCCCGGGGTCAGACACAGAGGGATTATTCCCCTACACGGTTCCATCAAACACTCCCGGGGTCAGAAACAGAGTTATTATTCCTCTACGCGGTCCCATCAAAAACTCCCGGGGTCAGACGCAGAGTGAATCTCCCTCACACCGTCCCATCACACACTCCCGGGGTAAGACACAGAGTGATTATTCCTCTACAAGGTCCCATCAAGCACTACCGGGGACAGACACAGAGTGAATCTCAATTCACACCGTCCCATCACACAGTCCAGGGGTCAGACACAGAGAGATTATTCCTCTACACGGTCCCATCAAACACTCCCGGGGTCAGTTATAGACTGAATCACCCTCCACACCGTCCCATCACACACTCCCGGGGTCAGACACAGAGGGATTATTCCCCTACACGGTTCCATCAAACACTCCCGGGGTCAGAAACAGAGTTATTATTCCTCTACGCGGTCCCATCAAAAACTCCCGGGGTCAGACGCAGAGTGAATCTCCCTCACACCGTCCCATCACACACTCCCGGGGTAAGACACAGAGTGATTATTCCTCTACAAGGTCCCATCAAGCACTACCGGGGACAGACACAGAGTGAATCTCAATTCACACCGTCCCATCACACAGTCCAGGGGTCAGACACAGAGAGTTTTTTCCTCTACACGGTACCATCAAACTCCCCCGGGGTCAGACACAGAGAGATTATTCCTCTACACGGACCCATCAAACACTCCCGGGGTCAGACACAGAGTGAATCTCAATCCTCAGCGTCCAAACACACACACCCGGGGTCAGACACAGAGAGATTATTCCTCTACACGGACCCATCAAACACTCCCGGGGTCAGACACAGAGTGAATCTGAATTCACACCGTCCCATCACACACTCCCGCGGTCAGACACAGAGAGTTTATTCCTCTACACGGTACCATCAAACACTCCCGGGGTCAGACACAGAGTCATTATCCCTCTACAAGGTCACATCAAACACTTCCGTGGTCAGACACAGAGTGATTATTCCTCTACACGGCCCCATCAAACTCTCCCGGGGTCAGACACAGACTGAATCTCCCTCCACACAGACCCATCATACAATCCCGGGGTCAGACACAGAGTGATTATTCCTCTACACGGCCAATCAAACAATCCCGGGGTCAGACACAGAGTGATTATTGATCTACACGGTCCAATCAAACACTCCCGGGGTCAGACACAGAGTGAATCTCCCTCCACACCGTCCCATCACACACTCCCGTGGTCAGACACAGAGTGATTATTCCTCTACACGGTCACTTCAAACACTCCCGGGGTCAGACACAGAGTGATTATTGATCTACACGGTCCAATCAAACACTCCCGGCGTCAGACACAGAGCGATTATTCCTCTACACCGCCCATCACACTCTCCCGGGGTCAGACACAGAGTGAATCTCCCTCCACACGGTCCCATCACACACTCCCGTGGTCAGACACAGAGTGATTTCTCCTCTACACGGTCCAGTCAAACACTCCTGGGGTCAGACTCAGAGTGAATCTCCCTCCACACCGTCCCATCACACACTCCCGTGGTCAGACACAGTGTGATTATTCCGCTACACGGTACCATCAAACACTCCCGGGGTCAGACACAGAGAGATTATTCCTCTACACGGACCCATCAAACACTCCCGAGGTCAGACACAGAGTGAATCTCAATCCTCAGCGTCCAATCACTCACACCCGGGGTCAGACACAGAGAGATTATTCCTCTACACGGTACCATCAAACACTCCCGGGGTCAGACACAGAGAGATTATTCCTCTACACGGTCCCATCAAACACTCCCGGGGTCAGTTATAGACTGAATCACCCTCCACACCGTCCCATCACACACTCCCGGGGTCAGACACAGAGGGATTATTCCCCTACACGGTTCCATCAAACACTCCCGGGGTCAGAAACAGAGTTATTATTCCTCTACGCGGTCCCATCAAAAACTCCCGGGGTCAGACGCAGAGTGAATCTCCCTCACACCGTCCCATCACACACTCCCGGGGTAAGACACAGAGTGATTATTCCTCTACAAGGTCCCATCAAGCACTACCGGGGACAGACACAGAGTGAATCTCAATTCACACCGTCCCATCACACAGTCCAGGGGTCAGACACAGAGAGTTTTTTCCTCTACACGGTCCCATCAAACGATCCCGGTGGTCAGACACAGAGTGATTATTCCTCTACACGATACCATCAAACACTCCCAGGGTCAGACACAGAGTTATTATTCCTCTACGCGGTCCCATCAAAAACTCCCGGGGTCAGACGCAGAGTGAATCTCCCTCACACCGTCCCATCACACACTCCCGGGGTAAGACACAGAGTGATTATTCCTCTACAAGGTCCCATCAAGCACTACCGGGGACAGACACAGAGTGAATCTCAATTCACACCGTCCCATCACACACTCCAGGGGTCAGACACAGAGAGTTTTTTCCTCTACACGGTACCATCAAACTCCCCCGGGGTCAGACACAGAGAGATTATTCCTCTACACGGACCCTTCTAACAATCCCGGGGTCAGACACAGAGTGAATCTCAATCCTCAGCGTCCAAACACACACACCCGGGGTCAGACACAGAGAGATTATTCCTCTACACGGACCCATCAAACACTCCCGGGGTCAGACACAGAGTGAATCTGAATTCACACCGTCCCATCACACACTCCCGCGGTCAGACACAGAGAGTTTATTCCTCTACACGGTACCATCAAACACTCCTGGTGTCAGACACAGAGTCATTATCCCTCTACAAGGTCACATCAAACACTTCCGTGGTCAGACACAGAGTGATTATTCCTCTACACGGCCCCATCAAACTCTCCCGGGGTCAGACACAGACTGAATCTCCCTCCACACAGACCCATCATACAATCCCGGGGTCAGACACAGAGTGATTATTCCTCTACACGGCCAATCAAACAATCCCGTGGTCAGACACAGAGTGATTATTGATCTACACGGTCCAATCAAACACTCCCGGGGTCAGACATAGAGTGAATCTCCCTCCACACCGTCCCATCACACACTCCCGTGGTCAGACACAGAGTGATTATTCCTCTACACGGTCACTTCAAACACTCCCGGGGTCAGACACAGAGTGATTATTGATCTACACGGTCCAATCAAACACTCCCGGCGTCAGACACAGAGCGATTATTCCTCTACACCGCCCATCACACTCTCCCGGGGTCAGACACAGAGTGAATCTCCCTCCACACGGTCCCATCACACACTCCCGTGGTCAGACACAGAGTGATTTCTCCTCTACACGGTCCAGTCAAACACTCCTGGGGTCAGACTCAGAGTGAATCTCCCTCCACACCGTCCCATCACACACTCCCGTGGTCAGACACAGTGTGATTATTCCTCTACACGGTACCATCAAACACTCCCGGGGTCAGACACAGAGAGATTATTCCTCTACACGGACCCATCAAACACTCCCGAGGTCAGACACAGAGTGAATCTCAATCCTCAGCGTCCAATCACTCACAACCGGGGTCAGACACAGAGAGATTATTCCTCTACACGGTCCCATCAAACACTCCCGGGGTCAGACACAGAGAGATTATTCCTCTACACGGTCCCATCAAACACTCCCGGGGTCAGTTATAGACTGAATCACCCTCCACACCGTCCCATCACACACTCCCGGGGTCAGACACAGAGGGATTATTCCCCTACACGGTTCCATCAAACACTCCCGGGGTCAGAAACAGAGTTATTATTCCTCTACGCGGTCCCATCAAAAACTCCCGGGGTCAGACGCAGAGTGAATCTCCATCACACCGTCCCATCACACACTCCCGGGGTAAGACACAGAGTGATTATTCCTCTACAAGGTCCCATCAAGCACTACCGGGGACAGACACAGAGTGAATCTCAATTCACACCGTCCCATCACACAGTCCAGGGGTCAGACACAGAGAGTTTTTTCCTCTACACGGTACCATCAAACTCCCCCGGGGTCAGACACAGAGAGATTATTCCTCTACACGGACCCATCAAACACTCCCGGGGTCAGACACAGAGTGAATCTCAATCCTCAGCGTCCAAACACACACACCCGGGGTCAGACACAGAGAGATTATTCCTCTACACGGACCCATCAAACACTCCCGGGGTCAGACACAGAGTGAATCTGAATTCACACCGTCCCATCACACACTCCCGCGGTCAGACACAGAGAGTTTATTCCTCTACACGGTACCATCAAACACTCCCGGGGTCAGACACAGAGTCATTATCCCTCTACAAGGTCACATCAAACACTTCCGTGGTCAGACACAGAGTGATTATTCCTCTACACGGCCCCATCAAACTCTCCCGGGGTCAGACACAGACTGAATCTCCCTCCACACAGACCCATCATACAATCCCGGGGTCAGACACAGAGTGATTATTCCTCTACACGGCCAATCAAACAATCCCGGGGTCAGACACAGAGTGATTATTGATCTACACGGTCCAATCAAACACTCCCGGGGTCAGACACAGAGTGAATCTCCCTCCACACCGTCCCATCACACACTCCCGTGGTCAGACACAGAGTGATTATTCCTCTACACGGTCACTTCAAACACTCCCGGGGTCAGACACAGAGTGATTATTGATCTACACGGTCCAATCAAACACTCCCGGCGTCAGACACAGAGCGATTATTCCTCTACACCGCCCATCACACTCTCCCGGGGTCAGACACAGAGTGAATCTCCCTCCACACGGTCCCATCACACACTCCCGTGGTCAGACACAGAGTGATTTCTCCTCTACACGGTCCAGTCAAACACTCCTGGGGTCAGACTCAGAGTGAATCTCCCTCCACACCGTCCCATCACACACTCCCGTGGTCAGACACAGTGTGATTATTCCTCTACACGGTACCATCAAACACTCCCGGGGTCAGACACAGAGAGATTATTCCTCTACACGGACCCATCAAACACTCCCGAGGTCAGACACAGAGTGAATCTCAATCCTCAGCGTCCAATCACTCACACCCGGGGTCAGACACAGAGAGATTATTCCTCTACACGGTACCATCAAACACTCCCGGGGTCAGACACAGAGAGATTATTCCTCTACACGGTCCCATCAAACACTCCCGGGGTCAGTTATAGACTGAATCACCCTCCACACCGTCCCATCACACACTCCCGGGGTCAGACACAGAGGGATTATTCCCCTACACGGTTCCATCAAACACTCCCGGGGTCAGAAACAGAGTTATTATTCCTCTACGCGGTCCCATCAAAAACTCCCGGGGTCAGACGCAGAGTGAATCTCCCTCACACCGTCCCATCACACACTCCCGGGGTAAGACACAGAGTGATTATTCCTCTACAAGGTCCCATCAAGCACTACCGGGGACAGACACAGAGTGAATCTCAATTCACACCGTCCCATCACACAGTCCAGGGGTCAGACACAGAGAGTTTTTTCCTCTACACGGTACCATCAAACTCCCCCGGGGTCAGACACAGTGAGATTATTCCTCTACACGGACCCATCAAACACTCCCGGGGTCAGACACAGAGTGAATCTCAATCCTCAGCGTCCAAACACACACACCCGGGGTCAGACACAGAGAGATTATTCCTCTACACGGACCCATCAAACACTCCCGGGGTCAGACACAGAGTGAATCTCAATTCACACCGTCCCATCACACACTCCCGGGGTCCGACACAGAGAGTTTATTCCTCTACACGGTACCATCAAACACTCCCGGGGTCAGATACAGAGAGATTATTCCTCTACACGGACCCTTCTAACAATCCCGGGGTCAGACACAGAGTGAATCTCAATCCTCACCGTCCAATCACACACACCCGGGGTCAGACACAGAGAGATTATTCCTCTACACGGTACCATCAAACACTCCCGGGGTCAGACACAGAGTCATTATCCCTCTACAAGGTCACATCAAACACTTCCGTGGTCAGACACAGAGTGATTATTCCTCTACACGGCCCCATCAAACTCTCCCGGGGTCAGACACAGACTGAATCTCCCTCCACACAGACCCATCATACACTCCCGTGGTCAGACACAGAGTGATTATTCCTCTACACGGTCCCATCAAACACTCCCGGGGTCAGACACAGACTGAATCTCCCACCACACCGTCCCATCACACACTCCCGTGGTCAGACACAGTGTGATTATTCCTCTACACGGTCCCATCAAACAATCCCGTGGTCAGACATAGACTGAATCTCCCTCCACACCGTCCCATCACACACTCCCGTGGTCAGACACAGAGAGATTAATACTCTACACCGACGCATCACACACTCCCGTGGTCAAACACAGAGTGATTATTCCTCTACACGGTTCCATCAAACACTCCCGGGGTCAGAATCAGGGTGAATCTCCCTCCACACCGTCCCATCACACACTCCCGGGGTCAGACACAGAGTGATTATTGATCTACACGGTCCAATGAAACACTCCCGGGTCAGACACAGAGAGATTATTCCTCTACACGGTACCATCAAACACTCCCCGGGTCAGACACACAGAGATTATTCCTCTTCCCGGTCCCATCAAACACTCCCGGGCTCAGCCACAGAGTGATTATTCCTCTACACCGCCCATCACACCCTCCCGGGGTCAGACACAGAGTGAAACTCGCTCCCACGGTCCCATCACACACTCCCGTGGTCAGACACAGAGTGATTTTTCCTCTACACGGTCCAATCAAACACTCCCGGGGTCAGACACAGAGTGAATCTCCCTCCACACCGTCCCATCACACACTCCCGTGGTCAGACACAGTGTGATTATTCCTCTACACGGTCCCATCAAACACTCCCGGGGTCAGACACAGACTGAATCTCCCTCCACACCGTCCCATCACACACTCCCGTGGTTAAACACAGAGTGATTATTCCTCTACATGGTTCCATCAAACAATCCCGTGGTCAGACACAGGCTGAATCTCCCTCCACACAGTCCCATCACACACTCCCAGGGTCAGACACACAGGGATTATTCCTCTACATTGTTCCATCAAACACTCCCGGGGTCAGACACAGTGTGAATCTCCCTCCACACAGTCCCATCACACACTCCCAGTGTCAGACACAGAGTGATGATTCCTCTACACGGTCCCATCAAACATTCCCGGGGTCAGAAACAGCGTGATTATTCCTCTACGCGGCCCCATCAAACTCTCTCGGGTTCAGACAGAGTGATTATTCCTCTACACGGTCCCATCAAACGATCCCGGTGGTCAGACACAGAGTGATTATTCCTCTACACGATACCATCAAACACTCCCAGGGTCAGACACAGAGTTATTATTCCTCTACGCGGTCCCATCAAAAACTCCCGGGGTCAGACGCAGAGTGAATCTCCCTCACACCGTCCCATCACACACTCCCGGGGTAAGACACAGAGTGATTATTCCTCTACAAGGTCCCATCAAGCACTACCGGGGACAGACACAGAGTGAATCTCAATTCACACCGTCCCATCACACAGTCCAGGGGTCAGACACAGAGAGTTTTTTCCTCTACACGGTACCATCAAACTCCCCCGGGGTCAGACACAGTGAGATTATTCCTCTACACGGACCCATCAAACACTCCCGGGGTCAGACACAGAGTGAATCTCAATCCTCAGCGTCCAAACACACACACCCGGGGTCAGACACAGAGAGATTATTCCTCTACACGGACCCATCAAACACTCCCGGGGTCAGACACAGAGTGAATCTCAATTCACACCGTCCCATCACACACTCCCGGGGTCCGACACAGAGAGTTTATTCCTCTACACGGTACCATCAAACACTCCCGGGGTCAGATACAGAGAGATTATTCCTCTACACGGACCCTTCTAACAATCCCGGGGTCAGACACAGAGTGAATCTCAATCCTCACCGTCCAATCACACACACCCGGGGTCAGACACAGAGAGATTATTCCTCTACACGGCCCCATCAAACTCTCCCGGGGTCAGACACAGACTGAATCTCCCTCCACACAGACCCATCATACACTCCCGTGGTCAGACACAGAGTGAATCTCAATCCTCAGCGTCCAATCACTCACACCCGGGGTCAGACACAGAGAGATTATTCCTCTACACGGACCCATCAAACACTCCCGGGGTCAGACACAGAGTGAATCTGAATTCACACCGTCCCATCACACACTCCCGCGGTCAGACACAGAGAGTTTATTCCTCTACACGGTACCATCAAACACTCCCGGGGTCAGACACAGAGTCATTATCCCTCTACAAGGTCACATCAAACACTTCCGTGGTCAGACACAGAGTGATTATTCCTCTACACGGCCCCATCAAACTCTCCCGGGGTCAGACACAGACTGAATCTCCCTCCACACAGACCCATCATACAATCCCGGGGTCAGACACAGAGTGATTATTCCTCTACACGGCCAATCAAACAATCCCGGGGTCAGACACAGAGTGATTATTGATCTACACGGTCCAATCAAACACTCCCGGGGTCAGACACAGAGTGAATCTCCCTCCACACCGTCCCATCACACACTCCCGTGGTCAGACACAGAGTGATTATTCCTCTACACGGTCACTTCAAACACTCCCGGGGTCAGACACAGAGTGATTATTGATCTACACGGTCCAATCAAACACTCCCGGCGTCAGACACAGAGCGATTATTCCTCTACACCGCCCATCACACTCTCCCGGGGTCAGACACAGAGTGAATCTCCCTCCACACGGTCCCATCACACACTCCCGTGGTCAGACACAGAGTGATTTCTCCTCTACACGGTCCAGTCAAACACTCCTGGGGTCAGACTCAGAGTGAATCTCCCTCCACACCGTCCCATCACACACTCCCGTGGTCAGACACAGTGTGATTATTCCTCTACACGGTACCATCAAACACTCCCGGGGTCAGACACAGAGAGATTATTCCTCTACACGGACCCATCAAACACTCCCGAGGTCAGACACAGAGTGAATCTCAATCCTCAGCGTCCAATCACTCACACCCGGGGTCAGACACAGAGAGATTATTCCTCTACACGGTACCATCAAACACTCCCGGGGTCAGACACAGAGAGATTATTCCTCTACACGGTCCCATCAAACACTCCCGGGGTCAGTTATAGACTGAATCACCCTCCACACCGTCCCATCACACACTCCCGGGGTCAGACACAGAGGGATTATTCCCCTACACGGTTCCATCAAACACTCCCGGGGTCAGAAACAGAGTTATTATTCCTCTACGCGGTCCCATCAAAAACTCCCGGGGTCAGACGCAGAGTGAATCTCCCTCACACCGTCCCATCACACACTCCCGGGGTAAGACACAGAGTGATTATTCCTCTACAAGGTCCCATCAAGCACTACCGGGGACAGACACAGAGTGAATCTCAATTCACACCGTCCCATCACACAGTCCAGGGGTCAGACACAGAGAGTTTTTTCCTCTACACGGTACCATCAAACTCCCCCGGGGTCAGACACAGTGAGATTATTCCTCTACACGGACCCATCAAACACTCCCGGGGTCAGACACAGAGTGAATCTCAATCCTCAGCGTCCAAACACACACACCCGGGGTCAGACACAGAGAGATTATTCCTCTACACGGACCCATCAAACACTCCCGGGGTCAGACACAGAGTGAATCTCAATTCACACCGTCCCATCACACACTCCCGGGGTCCGACACAGAGAGTTTATTCCTCTACACGGTACCATCAAACACTCCCGGGGTCAGATACAGAGAGATTATTCCTCTACACGGACCCTTCTAACAATCCCGGGGTCAGACACAGAGTGAATCTCAATCCTCACCGTCCAATCACACACACCCGGGGTCAGACACAGAGAGATTATTCCTCTACACGGTACCATCAAACACTCCCGGGGTCAGACACAGAGTCATTATCCCTCTACAAGGTCACATCAAACACTTCCGTGGTCAGACACAGAGTGATTATTCCTCTACACGGCCCCATCAAACTCTCCCGGGGTCAGACACAGACTGAATCTCCCTCCACACAGACCCATCATACACTCCCGTGGTCAGACACAGAGTGATTATTCCTCTACACGGTCCCATCAAACACTCCCGGGGTCAGACACAGACTGAATCTCCCACCACACCGTCCCATCACACACTCCCGTGGTCAGACACAGTGTGATTATTCCTCTACACGGTCCCATCAAACAATCCCGTGGTCAGACATAGACTGAATCTCCCTCCACACCGTCCCATCACACACTCCCGTGGTCAGACACAGAGAGATTAATACTCTACACCGACGCATCACACACTCCCGTGGTCAAACACAGAGTGATTATTCCTCTACACGGTTCCATCAAACACTCCCGGGGTCAGAATCAGGGTGAATCTCCCTCCACACCGTCCCATCACACACTCCCGGGGTCAGACACAGAGTGATTATTGATCTACACGGTCCAATGAAACACTCCCGGGTCAGACACAGAGAGATTATTCCTCTACACGGTACCATCAAACACTCCCCGGGTCAGACACACAGAGATTATTCCTCTTCCCGGTCCCATCAAACACTCCCGGGTTCAGCCACAGAGTGATTATTCCTCTACACCGCCCATCACACCCTCCCGGGGTCAGACACAGAGTGAAACTCGCTCCCACGGTCCCATCACACACTCCCGTGGTCAGACACAGAGTGATTTTTCCTCTACACGGTCCAATCAAACACTCCCGGGGTCAGACACAGAGTGAATCTCCCTCCACACCGTCCCATCACACACTCCCGTGGTTAAACACAGAGTGATTATTCCTCTACATGGTTCCATCAAACAATCCCGTGGTCAGACACAGGCTGAATCTCCCTCCACACGGTCCCATCACACACTCCCGTGGTCAGACACAGAGTGATTTCTCCTCTACACGGTCCAGTCAAACACTCCTGGGGTCAGACTCAGAGTGAATCTCCCTCCACACCGTCCCATCACACACTCCCGTGGTCAGACACAGTGTGATTATTCCTCTACACGGTACCATCAAACACTCCCGGGGTCAGACACAGAGAGATTATTCCTATACACGGACCCATCAAACACTCCCGAGGTCAGACACAGAGTGAATCTCAATCCTCAGCGTCCAATCACTCACACCCGGGGTCAGACACAGAGAGATTATTCCTCTACACGGTACCATCAAACACTCCCGGGGTCAGACACAGAGAGATTATTCCTCTACACGGTCCCATCAAACACTCCCGGGGTCAGTTATAGACTGAATCACCCTCCACACCGTCCCATCACACACTCAGGGGGCCAGACACAGAGGGATTATTCCCCTACACGGTTCCATCAAACACTCCCGGGGTCAGAAACAGAGTTATTATTCCTCTACGCGGTCCCATCAAAAACTCCCGGGGTCAGACGCAGAGTGAATCTCCCTCACACCGTCCCATCACACACTCCCGGGGTAAGACACAGAGTGATTATTCCTCTACAAGGTCCCATCAAGCACTACCGGGGACAGACACAGAGTGAATCTCAATTCACACCGTCCCATCACACAGTCCAGGGGTCAGACACAGAGAGTTTTTTCCTCTACACGGTACCATCAAACTCCCCCGGGGTCAGACACAGTGAGATTATTCCTCTACACGGACCCATCAAACACTCCCGGGGTCAGACACAGAGTGAATCTCAATCCTCAGCGTCCAAACACACACACCCGGGGTCAGACACAGAGAGATTATTCCTCTACACGGACCCATCAAACACTCCCGGGGTCAGACACAGAGTGAATCTCAATTCACACCGTCCCATCACACACTCCCGGGGTCCGACACAGAGAGTTTATTCCTCTACACGGTACCATCAAACACTCCCGGGGTCAGATACAGAGAGATTATTCCTCTACACGGACCCTTCTAACAATCCCGGGGTCAGACACAGAGTGAATCTCAATCCTCACCGTCCAATCACACACACCCGGGGTCAGACACAGAGAGATTATTCCTCTACACGGTACCATCAAACACTCCCGGGGTCAGACACAGAGTCATTATCCCTCTACAAGGTCACATCAAACACTTCCGTGGTCAGACACAGAGTGATTATTCCTCTACACGGCCCCATCAAACTCTCCCGGGGTCAGACACAGACTGAATCTCCCTCCACACAGACCCATCATACACTCCCGTGGTCAGACACAGAGTGATTATTCCTCTACACGGTCCCATCAAACACTCCCGGGGTCAGACACAGACTGAATCTCCCACCACACCGTCCCATCACACACTCCCGTGGTCAGACACAGTGTGATTATTCCTCTACACGGTCCCATCAAACAATCCCGTGGTCAGACATAGACTGAATCTCCCTCCACACCGTCCCATCACACACTCCCGTGGTCAGACACAGAGAGATTAATACTCTACACCGACGCATCACACACTCCCGTGGTCAAACACAGAGTGATTATTCCTCTACACGGTTCCATCAAACACTCCCGGGGTCAGAATCAGGGTGAATCTCCCTCCACACCGTCCCATCACACACTCCCGGGGTCAGACACAGAGTGATTATTGATCTACACGGTCCAATGAAACACTCCCGGGTCAGACACAGAGAGATTATTCCTCTACACGGTACCATCAAACACTCCCCGGGTCAGACACACAGAGATTATTCCTCTTCCCGGTCCCATCAAACACTCCCGGGTTCAGCCACAGAGTGATTATTCCTCTACACCGCCCATCACACCCTCCCGGGGTCAGACACAGAGTGAAACTCGCTCCCACGGTCCCATCACACACTCCCGTGGTCAGACACAGAGTGATTTTTCCTCTACACGGTCCAATCAAACACTCCCGGGGTCAGACACAGAGTGAATCTCCCTCCACACCGTCCCATCACACACTCCCGTGGTCAGACACAGTGTGATTATTCCTCTACACGGTCCCATCAAACACTCCCGGGGTCAGACACAGACTGAATCTCCCTCCACACCGTCCCATCACACACTCCCGTGGTTAAACACAGAGTGATTATTCCTCTACATGGTTCCATCAAACAATCCCGTGGTCAGACACAGGCTGAATCTCCCTCCACACAGTCCCATCACACACTCCCAGGGTCAGACACACAGGGATTATTCCTCTACATTGTTCCATCAAACACTCCCGGGGTCAGACACAGTGTGAATCTCCCTCCACACAGTCCCATCACACACTCCCAGTGTCAGACACAGAGTGATGATTCCTCTACACGGTCCCATCAAACATTCCCGGGGTCAGAAACAGCGTGATTATTCCTCTACGCGGCCCCATCAAACTCTCTCGGGTTCAGACAGAGTGAATATTCCTCTACACGGTCCCATCAAACGATCCCGGTGGTCAGACACAGAGTGATTATTCCTCTACACGATACCATCAAACACTCCCAGGGTCAGACACAGAGTTATTATTCCTCTACGCGGTCCCATCAAAAACTCCCGGGGTCAGACGCAGAGTGAATCTCCCTCACACCGTCCCATCACACACTCCCGGGGTAAGACACAGAGTGATTATTCCTCTACAAGGTCCCATCAAGCACTACCGGGGACAGACACAGAGTGAATCTCAATTCACACCGTCCCATCACACAGTCCAGGGGTCAGACACAGAGAGTTTTTTCCTCTACACGGTACCATCAAACTCCCCCGGGGTCAGACACAGTGAGATTATTCCTCTACACGGACCCATCAAACACTCCCGGGGTCAGACACAGAGTGAATCTCAATCCTCAGCGTCCAAACACACACACCCGGGGTCAGACACAGAGAGATTATTCCTCTACACGGACCCATCAAACACTCCCGGGGTCAGACACAGAGTGAATCTCAATTCACACCGTCCCATCACACACTCCCGGGGTCCGACACAGAGAGTTTATTCCTCTACACGGTACCATCAAACACTCCCGGGGTCAGATACAGAGAGATTATTCCTCTACACGGACCCTTCTAACAATCCCGGGGTCAGACACAGAGTGAATCTCAATCCTCACCGTCCAATCACACACACCCGGGGTCAGACACAGAGAGATTATTCCTCTACACGGCCCCATCAAACTCTCCCGGGGTCAGACACAGACTGAATCTCCCTCCACACAGACCCATCATACACTCCCGTGGTCAGACACAGAGTGATTATTCCTCTACACGGTCCCATCAAACACTCCCGGGGTCAGACACAGAGTGAATCTCCCACCACACAGTCCCATCACACACACCCGTGGTCAGACACAGTGTGATTATTCCTCTACACGGTCCCATCAAACAATCCCGGGGTCAGACATAGACTGAATCTCCCTCCACACCGTCCCATCACACACTCCCGTGGTCAGACACAGAGAGATTAATACTCTACACCGACGCATCACACACTCCCGTGGTCAAACACAGAGTGATTATTCCTCTACACGGTTCCATCAAACACTCCCGGGGTCAGAATCAGGGTGAATCTCCCTCCACACCGTCCCATCACACACTCCCGGGGTCAGACACAGAGTGATTATTGATCTACACGGTCCAATGAAACACTCCCGGGTCAGACACAGAGAGATTATTCCTCTACACGGTACCATCAAACACTCCCCGGGTCAGACACACAGAGATTATTCCTCTTCCCGGTCCCATCAAACACTCCCGGGTTCAGCCACAGAGTGATTATTCCTCTACACCGCCCATCACACTCTCCCGGGGTCAGACACAGAGTGAAACTCGCTCCCACGGTCCCATCACACACTCCCGTGGTCAGACACAGAGTGATTTTTCCTCTACACGGTCCAATCAAACACTCCCGGGGTCAGACACAGAGTGAATCTCCCTCCACACCGTCCCATCACACACTCCCGTGGTCAGACACAGTGTGATTATTCCTCTACACGGTCCCATCAAACACTCCCGGGGTCAGACACAGACTGAATCTCCCTCCACACCGTACCATCACACACTCCCGTGGTCAAACACAGAGTGATTATTCCTCTACATGGTTCCATCAAACAATCCCGTGGTCAGACACAGGCTGAATCTCCCTCCACACAGTCCCATCACACACTCCCAGGGTCAGACACACAGGGATTATTCCTCTACATTGTTCCATCAAACACTCCCGGGGTCAGACACAGTGTGAATCTCCCTCCACACAGTCCCATCACACACTCCCAGTGTCAGACACAGAGTGATGATTCCTCTACACGGTCCCATCAAACATTCCCGGGGTCAGAAACAGCGTGATTATTCCTCTACGCGGCCCCATCAAACTCTCTCGGGTTCAGACAGAGTGATTATTCCTCTACACGGTCCCATCAAACGATCCCGGTGGTCAGACACAGAGTGATTATTCCTCTACAGGATACCATCAAACACTCCCAGGGTCAGACACAGAGTTATTATTCCTCTACGCGGTCCCATCAAAAACTCCCGGGGTCAGACGCAGAGTGAATCTCCATCACACCGTCCCATCACACACTCCCGGGGTAAGACACAGAGTGATTATTCCTCTACAAGGTCCCATCAAGCACTACCGGGGACAGACACAGAGTGAATCTCAATTCACACCGTCCCATCACACACTCCAGGGGTCAGACACAGAGAGTTTTTTCCTCTACACGGTACCATCAAACTCCCCCGGGGTCAGACACAGAGAGATTATTCCTCTACACGGACCCATCAAACACTCCCGGGGTCAGACACAGAGTGAATCTCAATCCTCAGCGTCCAAACACACACACCCGGGGTCAGACACAGAGAGATTATTCCTCTACACGGACCCATCAAACACTCCCGGGGTCAGACACAGAGTGAATCTGAATTCACACCGTCCCATCACACACTCCCGCGGTCAGACACAGAGAGTTTATTCCTCTACACGGTACCATCAAACACTCCCGGGGTCAGACACAGAGTCATTATCCCTCTACAAGGTCACATCAAACACTTCCGTGGTCAGACACAGAGTGATTATTCCTCTACACGGCCCCATCAAACTCTCCCGGGGTCAGACACAGACTGAATCTCCCTCCACACAGACCCATCATACAATCCCGGGGTCAGACACAGAGTGATTATTCCTCTACACGGCCAATCAAACAATCCCGGGGTCAGACACAGAGTGATTATTGATCTACACGGTCCAATCAAACACTCCCGGGGTCAGACACAGAGTGAATCTCCCTCCACACCGTCCCATCACACACTCCCGTGGTCAGACAGAGAGTGATTATTCCTCTACACGGTCACTTCAAACACTCCCGGGGTCAGACACAGAGTGATTATTGATCTACACGGTCCAATCAAACACTCCAGGGGTCAGACACAGAGCGATTATTCCTCTACACCGCCCATCACACTCTCCCGGGGTCAGACACAGAGTGAATCTCCCTCCACACGGTCCCATCACACACTCCCGTGGTCAGACACAGAGTGATTTTTCCTCTACACGGTCCAGTCAAACACTCCTGGGGTCAGACTCAGAGTGAATCTCCCTCCACACCGTCCCATCACACACTCCCGTGGTCAGACACAGTGTGATTATTCCTCTACACGGTACCATCAAACACTCCCGGGGTCAGACACAGAGAGATTATTCCTCTACACGGACCCATCAAACACTCCCGAGGTCAGACACAGAGTGAATCTCAATCCTCAGCGTCCAATCACTCACACCCGGGGTCAGACACAGAGAGATTATTCCTCTACACGGTACCATCAAACACTCCCGGGGTCAGACACAGAGAGATTATTCCTCTACACGGTCCCATCAAACTCTCCCGGGGTCAGTTATAGACTGAATCACCCTCCACACCGTCCCATCACACACTCCCGGGGTCAGACACAGAGTGATTATTCCCCTACACGGTTCCATCAAACACTCCCGGGGTCAGAAACAGAGTTATTATTCCTCTACGCGGTCCCATCAAAAACTCCCGGGGTCAGACGCAGAGTGAATCTCCCTCACACCGTCCCATCACACACTCCCGGGGTAAGACACAGAGTGATTATTCCTCTACAAGGTCCCATCAAGCACTACCGGGGACAGACACAGAGTGAATCTCAATTCACACCGTCCCATCACACAGTCCAGGGGTCAGACACAGAGAGTTTTTTCCTCTACACGGTACCATCAAATATCCCCGGGGTCAGACACAGTGAGATTATTCCTCTACACGGACCCATCAAACACTCCCGGGGTCAGACACAGAGTGAATCTCAATCCTCAGCGTCCAAACACAGACACCCGGGGTCAGACACAGAGAGATTATTCCTCTACACGGACCCATCAAACACTCCCGGGGTCAGACACAGAGTGAATCTCAATTCACACCGTCCCATCACACACTCCCGGGGTCCGACACAGAGAGTTTATTCCTCTACTCGGTACCATCAAACACTCCCGGGGTCAGATACAGAGAGATTATTCCTCTACACGGACCCTTCTAACAATCCCGGGGTCAGACACAGAGTGAATCTCAATCCTCACCGTCCAATCACACACACCCGGGGTCAGACACAGAGAGATTATTCCTCTACACGGTACCATCAAACACTCCCGGGGTCAGATACAGAGTCATTATCCCTCTACAAGGTCACATCAAACACTTCCGTGGTCAGACACAGAGTGATTATTCCTCTACACGGCCCCATCAAACTCTCCCGGGGTCAGACACAGACTGAATCTCCCTCCACACAGACCCATCATACAATCCCGGGGTCAGACACAGAGTGATTATTCCTCTACACGGTCCAATCAAACACTCCCGGGGTCAGCCGCAGAGTGATTATCCCTCTACACCGCCCATCACACTCTCTCGGGGTCAGTCACAGAGTGAATCTCCCTCCACACCGTCCCATCACACACTCCCGTGGTCAGACACATAGAGATTAATACTCTACACCGACGCATCACACACTCCTGTGGTCAAACACAGAGTGATTATTCCTCTACACGGTTCCATCAAACACTCCCGGGGTCAGAATCAGGGTGAATCTCCCTCCACACCGTCCCATCACACACTCCCGGGGTCAGACACAGAGTGATTATTGATCTACACGGTCCAATGAAACACTCCCGGGTCAGACACAGAGAGATTATTCCTCTACACGGTACCATCAAACACTCCCCGGGTCAGACACACAGAGATTATTCCTCTTCCCGGTCCCATCAAACACTCCCGGGTTCAGCCACAGAGTGATTATTCCTCTACACCGCCCATCACACTCTCCCGGGGTCAGACACAGAGTGAAACTCGCTCCCACGGTCCCATCACACACTCCCGTGGTCAGACACAGAGTGATTTTTCCTCTACACGGTCCAATCAAACACTCCCGGGGTCAGACACAGAGTGAATCTCCCTCCACACCGTCCCATCACACACTCCCGTGGTCAGACACAGTGTGATTATTCCTCTACACGGTCCCATCAAACACTCCCGGGGTCAGACACAGACTGAATCTCCCTCCACACCGTACCATCACACACTCCCGTGGTCAAACACAGAGTGATTATTCCTCTACATGGTTCCATCAAACAATCCCGTGGTCAGACACAGGCTGAATCTCCCTCCACACAGTCCCATCACACACTCCCAGGGTCAGACACAGTGTGATTATTCCTCTACACGGTCCCATCAAAAACTCCCGGGGTCAGACGCAGAGTGAATCTCCCTCACACCGTCCCATCACACACTCCCGGGGTAAGACACAGAGTGATTATTCCTCTACAAGGTCCCATCAAGCACTACCGGGGACAGACACAGAGTGAATCTCAATTCACACCGTCCCATCACACAGTCCAGGGGTCAGACACAGAGAGTTTTTTCCTCTACACGGTACCATCAAACTCCCCCGGGGTCAGACACAGTGAGATTATTCCTCTACACGGACCCATCAAACACTCCCGGGGTCAGACACAGAGTGAATCTCAATCCTCAGCGTCCAAACACACACACCCGGGTTCAGACACAGAGAGATTATTCCTCTACACGGACCCATCAAACACTCCCGGGGTCAGACACAGAGTGAATCTCAATTCACACCGTCCCATCACACACTCCCGGGGTCCGACACAGAGAGTTTATTCCTCTACACGGTACCATCAAACACTCCCGGGGTCAGATACAGAGAGATTATTCCTCTACACGGACCCTTCTAACAATCCCGGGGTCAGACACAGAGTGAATCTCAATCCTCACCGTCCAATCACACACACCCGGGGTCAGACACAGAGAGATTATTCCTCTACACGGCCCCATCAAACTCTCCCGGGGTCAGACACAGACTGAATCTCCCTCCACACAGACCCATCATACACTCCCGTGGTCAGACACAGAGTGATTATTCCTCTACACGGTCCCATCAAACACTCCCGGGGTCAGACACAGAGTGAATCTCCCACCACACCGTCCCATCACACACACCCGTGGTCAGACACAGTGTGATTATTCCTCTACACGGTCCCATCAAACAATCCCGGGGTCAGACATAGACTGAATCTCCCTCCACACCGTCCCATCACACACTCCCGTGGTCAGACACAGAGAGATTAATACTCTACACCGACGCATCACACACTCCCGTGGTCAAACACAGAGTGATTATTCCTCTACACGGTTCCATCAAACACTCCCGGGGTCAGAATCAGGGTGAATCTCCCTCCACACCGTCCCATCACACACTCCCGGGGTCAGACACAGAGTGATTATTGATCTACACGGTCCAATGAAACACTCCCGGGGTCAGACACAGAGTGAATCTCCCACCACACCGTCCCATCACACACACCCGTGGTCAGACACAGTGTGATTATTCCTCTACACGGTCCCATGAAACAATCCCGGGGTCAGACATAGACTGAATCTCCCTCCACACCGTCCCATCACACACTCCCGTGGTCAGACACAGAGAGATTAATACTCTACACCGACGCATCACACACTCCCGTGGTCAAACACAGAGTGATTATTCCTCTACACGGTTCCATCAAACACTCCCGGGGTCAGAATCAGGGTGAATCTCCCTCCACACCGTCCCATCACACACTCCCGGGGTCAGACACAGAGTGATTATTGATCTACACGGTCCAATGAAACACTCCCGGGTCAGACACAGAGAGATTATTCCTCTACACGGTACCATCAAACACTCCCCGGTTCAGACACACAGAGATTATTCCTCTTCCCGGTCCCATCAAACACTCCCGGGTTCAGCCACAGAGTGATTATTCCTCTACACCGCCCATCACACTCTCCCGGGGTCAGACACAGAGTGAAACTCGCTCCCACGGTCCCATCACACACTCCCGTGGTCAGACACAGAGTGATTTTTCCTCTACACGGTCCAATCAAACACTCCCGGGGTCAGACACAGAGTGAATCTCCCTCCACACCGTCCCATCACACACTCCCGTGGTCAGACACAGTGTGATTATTCCTCTACACGGTCCCATCAAACACTCCCGGGGTCAGACACAGACTGAATCTCCCTCCACACCGTCCCATCACACACTCCCGTGGTCAAACACAGAGTGATTATTCCTCTACATGGTTCCATCAAACAATCCCGTGGTCAGACACAGGCTGAATCTCCCTCCACACAGTCCCATCACACACTCCCAGGGTCAGACACACAGGGATTATTCCTCTACATTGTTCCATCAAACACTCCCGGGGTCAGACACAGTGTGAATCTCCCTCCACACAGTCCCATCACACACTCCCAGTGTCAGACACAGAGTGATGATTCCTCTACACGGTCCCATCAAACATTCCCGGGGTCAGAAACAGCGTGATTATTCCTCTACGCGGCCCCATCAAACTCTCTCGGGTTCAGACAGAGTGATTATTCCTCTACACGGTCCCATCAAACGATCCCGGTGGTCAGACACAGAGTGATTATTCCTCTACACGATACCATCAAACACTCCCAGGGTCAGACACAGAGTTATTATTCCTCTACGCGGTCCCATCAAAAACTCCCGGGGTCAGACACATAGTGAATCTCCCTCCACACGGTCCAATTAAACACTCCCGGGGTCAGACGCAGAGTGAATCTCCCTCACACCGTCCCATCACACACTCCCGGGGTAAGACACAGAGTGATTATTCCTCTACAAGGTCCCATCAAGCACTACCGGGGACAGACACAGAGTGAATCTCAATTCACACCGTCCCATCACACACTCCAGGGGTCAGACACAGAGAGTTTTTTCCTCTACACGGTACCATCAAACTCCCCCGGGGTCAGACACAGAGAGATTATTCCTCTACACGGACCCATCAAACACTCCCGGGGTCAGACACAGAGTGAATCTCAATCCTCAGCGTCCAAACACACACACCCGGGGTCAGACACAGAGAGATTATTCCTCTACACGGACCCATCAAACACTCCCGGGGTCAGACACAGAGTGAATCTGAATTCACACCGTCCCATCACACACTCCCGCGGTCAGACACAGAGAGTTTATTCCTCTACACGGTACCATCAAACACTCCCGGGGTCAGACACAGAGTCATTATCCCTCTACAAGGTCACATCAAACACTTCCGTGGTCAGACACAGAGTGATTATTCCTCTACACGGCCCCATCAAACTCTCCCGGGGTCAGACACAGACTGAATCTCCCTCCACACAGACCCATCATACAATCCCGGGGTCAGACACAGAGTGATTATTCCTCTACACGGCCAATCAAACAATCCCGGGGTCAGACACAGAGTGATTATTGATCTACACGGTCCAATCAAACACTCCCGGGGTCAGACACAGAGTGAATCTCCCTCCACACCGTCCCATCACACACTCCCGTGGTCAGACAGAGAGTGATTATTCCTCTACACGGTCACTTCAAACACTCCCGGGGTCAGACACAGAGTGATTATTGATCTACACGGTCCAATCAAACACTCCAGGGGTCAGACACAGAGCGATTATTCCTCTACACCGCCCATCACACTCTCCCGGGGTCAGACACAGAGTGAATCTCCCTCCACACGGTCCCATCACACACTCCCGTGGTCAGACACAGAGTGATTTTTCCTCTACACGGTCCAGTCAAACACTCCTGGGGTCAGACTCAGAGTGAATCTCCCTCCACACCGTCCCATCACACACTCCCGTGGTCAGACACAGTGTGATTATTCCTCTACACGGTACCATCAAACACTCCCGGGGTCAGACACAGAGAGATTATTCCTCTACACGGACCCATCAAACACTCCCGAGGTCAGACACAGAGTGAATCTCAATCCTCAGCGTCCAATCACTCACACCCGGGGTCAGACACAGAGAGATTATTCCTCTACACGGTACCATCAAACACTCCCGGGGTCAGACACAGAGAGATTATTCCTCTACACGGTCCCATCAAACTCTCCCGGGGTCAGTTATAGACTGAATCACCCTCCACACCGTCCCATCACACACTCCCGGGGTCAGACACAGAGTGATTATTCCCCTACACGGTTCCATCAAACACTCCCGGGGTCAGAAACAGAGTTATTATTCCTCTACGCGGTCCCATCAAAAACTCCCGGGGTCAGACGCAGAGTGAATCTCCCTCACACCGTCCCATCACACACTCCCGGGGTAAGACACAGAGTGATTATTCCTCTACAAGGTCCCATCAAGCACTACCGGGGACAGACACAGAGTGAATCTCAATTCACACCGTCCCATCACACAGTCCAGGGGTCAGACACAGAGAGTTTTTTCCTCTACACGGTACCATCAAATATCCCCGGGGTCAGACACAGTGAGATTATTCCTCTACACGGACCCATCAAACACTCCCGGGGTCAGACACAGAGTGAATCTCAATCCTCAGCGTCCAAACACAGACACCCGGGGTCAGACACAGAGAGATTATTCCTCTACACGGACCCATCAAACACTCCCGGGGTCAGACACAGAGTGAATCTCAATTCACACCGTCCCATCACACACTCCCGGGGTCCGACACAGAGAGTTTATTCCTCTACTCGGTACCATCAAACACTCCCGGGGTCAGATACAGAGAGATTATTCCTCTACACGGACCCTTCTAACAATCCCGGGGTCAGACACAGAGTGAATCTCAATCCTCACCGTCCAATCACACACACCCGGGGTCAGACACAGAGAGATTATTCCTCTACACGGTACCATCAAACACTCCCGGGGTCAGATACAGAGTCATTATCCCTCTACAAGGTCACATCAAACACTTCCGTGGTCAGACACAGAGTGATTATTCCTCTACACGGCCCCATCAAACTCTCCCGGGGTCAGACACAGACTGAATCTCCCTCCACACAGACCCATCATACAATCCCGGGGTCAGACACAGAGTGATTATTCCTCTACACGGTCCAATCAAACACTCCCGGGGTCAGCCGCAGAGTGATTATCCCTCTACACCGCCCATCACACTCTCTCGGGGTCAGTCACAGAGTGAATCTCCCTCCACACCGTCCCATCACACACTCCCGTGGTCAGACACATAGAGATTAATACTCTACACCGACGCATCACACACTCCTGTGGTCAAACACAGAGTGATTATTCCTCTACACGGTTCCATCAAACACTCCCGGGGTCAGAATCAGGGTGAATCTCCCTCCACACCGTCCCATCACACACTCCCGGGGTCAGACACAGAGTGATTATTGATCTACACGGTCCAATGAAACACTCCCGGGTCAGACACAGAGAGATTATTCCTCTACACGGTACCATCAAACACTCCCCGGGTCAGACACACAGAGATTATTCCTCTTCCCGGTCCCATCAAACACTCCCGGGTTCAGCCACAGAGTGATTATTCCTCTACACCGCCCATCACACTCTCCCGGGGTCAGACACAGAGTGAAACTCGCTCCCACGGTCCCATCACACACTCCCGTGGTCAGACACAGAGTGATTTTTCCTCTACACGGTCCAATCAAACACTCCCGGGGTCAGACACAGAGTGAATCTCCCTCCACACCGTCCCATCACACACTCCCGTGGTCAGACACAGTGTGATTATTCCTCTACACGGTCCCATCAAACACTCCCGGGGTCAGACACAGACTGAATCTCCCTCCACACCGTCCCATCACACACTCCCGTGGTCAAACACAGAGTGATTATTCCTCTACATGGTTCCATCAAACAATCCCGTGGTCAGACACAGGCTGAATCTCCCTCCACACAGTCCCATCACACACTCCCAGGGTCAGACACAGTGTGATTATTCCTCTACACGGTCCCATCAAAAACTCCCGGGGTCAGACGCAGAGTGAATCTCCCTCACACCGTCCCATCACACACTCCCGGGGTAAGACACAGAGTGATTATTCCTCTACAAGGTCCCATCAAGCACTACCGGGGACAGACACAGAGTGAATCTCAATTCACACCGTCCCATCACACAGTCCAGGGGTCAGACACAGAGAGTTTTTTCCTCTACACGGTACCATCAAACTCCCCCGGGGTCAGACACAGTGAGATTATTCCTCTACACGGACCCATCAAACACTCCCGGGGTCAGACACAGAGTGAATCTCAATCCTCAGCGTCCAAACACACACACCCGGGTTCAGACACAGAGAGATTATTCCTCTACACGGACCCATCAAACACTCCCGGGGTCAGACACAGAGTGAATCTCAATTCACACCGTCCCATCACACACTCCCGGGGTCCGACACAGAGAGTTTATTCCTCTACACGGTACCATCAAACACTCCCGGGGTCAGATACAGAGAGATTATTCCTCTACACGGACCCTTCTAACAATCCCGGGGTCAGACACAGAGTGAATCTCAATCCTCACCGTCCAATCACACACACCCGGGGTCAGACACAGAGAGATTATTCCTCTACACGGCCCCATCAAACTCTCCCGGGGTCAGACACAGACTGAATCTCCCTCCACACAGACCCATCATACACTCCCGTGGTCAGACACAGAGTGATTATTCCTCTACACGGTCCCATCAAACACTCCCGGGGTCAGACACAGAGTGAATCTCCCACCACACCGTCCCATCACACACACCCGTGGTCAGACACAGTGTGATTATTCCTCTACACGGTCCCATCAAACAATCCCGGGGTCAGACATAGACTGAATCTCCCTCCACACCGTCCCATCACACACTCCCGTGGTCAGACACAGAGAGATTAATACTCTACACCGACGCATCACACACTCCCGTGGTCAAACACAGAGTGATTATTCCTCTACACGGTTCCATCAAACACTCCCGGGGTCAGAATCAGGGTGAATCTCCCTCCACACCGTCCCATCACACACTCCCGGGGTCAGACACAGAGTGATTATTGATCTACACGGTCCAATGAAACACTCCCGGGGTCAGACACAGAGTGAATCTCCCACCACACCGTCCCATCACACACACCCGTGGTCAGACACAGTGTGATTATTCCTCTACACGGTCCCATGAAACAATCCCGGGGTCAGACATAGACTGAATCTCCCTCCACACCGTCCCATCACACACTCCCGTGGTCAGACACAGAGAGATTAATACTCTACACCGACGCATCACACACTCCCGTGGTCAAACACAGAGTGATTATTCCTCTACACGGTTCCATCAAACACTCCCGGGGTCAGAATCAGGGTGAATCTCCCTCCACACCGTCCCATCACACACTCCCGGGGTCAGACACAGAGTGATTATTGATCTACACGGTCCAATGAAACACTCCCGGGTCAGACACAGAGAGATTATTCCTCTACACGGTACCATCAAACACTCCCCGGTTCAGACACACAGAGATTATTCCTCTTCCCGGTCCCATCAAACACTCCCGGGTTCAGCCACAGAGTGATTATTCCTCTACACCGCCCATCACACTCTCCCGGGGTCAGACACAGAGTGAAACTCGCTCCCACGGTCCCATCACACACTCCCGTGGTCAGACACAGAGTGATTTTTCCTCTACACGGTCCAATCAAACACTCCCGGGGTCAGACACAGAGTGAATCTCCCTCCACACCGTCCCATCACACACTCCCGTGGTCAGACACAGTGTGATTATTCCTCTACACGGTCCCATCAAACACTCCCGGGGTCAGACACAGACTGAATCTCCCTCCACACCGTCCCATCACACACTCCCGTGGTCAAACACAGAGTGATTATTCCTCTACATGGTTCCATCAAACAATCCCGTGGTCAGACACAGGCTGAATCTCCCTCCACACAGTCCCATCACACACTCCCAGGGTCAGACACACAGGGATTATTCCTCTACATTGTTCCATCAAACACTCCCGGGGTCAGACACAGTGTGAATCTCCCTCCACACAGTCCCATCACACACTCCCAGTGTCAGACACAGAGTGATGATTCCTCTACACGGTCCCATCAAACATTCCCGGGGTCAGAAACAGCGTGATTATTCCTCTACGCGGCCCCATCAAACTCTCTCGGGTTCAGACAGAGTGATTATTCCTCTACACGGTCCCATCAAACGATCCCGGTGGTCAGACACAGAGTGATTATTCCTCTACACGATACCATCAAACACTCCCAGGGTCAGACACAGAGTTATTATTCCTCTACGCGGTCCCATCAAAAACTCCCGGGGTCAGACACATAGTGAATCTCCCTCCACACGGTCCAATTAAACACTCCCGGGGTCAGACGCAGAGTGAATCTCCCTCACACCGTCCCATCACACACTCCCGGGGTAAGACACAGAGTGATTATTCCTCTACAAGGTCCCATCAAGCACTACCGGGGACAGACACAGAGTGAATCTCAATTCACACCGTCCCATCACACACTCCAGGGGTCAGACACAGAGAGTTTTTTCCTCTACACGGTACCATCAAACTCCCCCGGGGTCAGACACAGAGAGATTATTCCTCTACACGGACCCATCAAACACTCCCGGGGTCAGACACAGAGTGAATCTCAATCCTCAGCGTCCAAACACACACACCCGGGGTCAGACACAGAGAGATTATTCCTCTACACGGACCCATCAAACACTCCCGGGGTCAGACACAGAGTGAATCTGAATTCACACCGTCCCATCACACACTCCCGCGGTCAGACACAGAGAGTTTATTCCTCTACACGGTACCATCAAACACTCCCGGGGTCAGACACAGAGTCATTATCCCTCTACAAGGTCACATCAAACACTTCCGTGGTCAGACAAAGAGTGATTATTCCTCTACACGGCCCCATCAAACTCTCCCGGGGTCAGACACAGACTGAATCTCCCTCCACACAGACCCATCATACAATCCCGGGGTCAGACACAGAGTGATTATTCCTCTACACGGCCAATCAAACAATCCCGGGGTCAGACACAGAGTGATTATTGATCTACACGGTCCAATCAAACACTCCCGGGGTCAGACACAGAGTGAATCTCCCTCCACACCGTCCCATCACACACTCCCGTGGTCAGACACAGTGTGATTATTCCTCTACACGGTACCATCAAACACTCCCGGGGTCAGACACAGAGAGATTATTCCTCTACACGGACCCATCAAACACTCCCGAGGTCAGACACAGAGTGAATCTCAATCCTCAGCGTCCAATCACTCACACCCGGGGTCAGACACAGAGAGATTATTCCTCTACACGGTACCATCAAACACTCCCGGGGTCAGACACAGAGAGATTATTCCTCTACACGGTCCCATCAAACACTCCCGGGGTCAGTTATAGACTGAATCACCCTCCACACCGTCCCATCACACACTCCCGGGGTCAGACACAGAGTGATTATTCCCCTACACGGTTCCATCAAACACTCCCGGGGTCAGAAACAGAGTTATTATTCCTCTACGCGGTCCCATCAAAAACTCCCGGGGTCAGACGCAGAGTGAATCTCCCTCACACCGTCCCATCACACACTCCCGGGGTAAGACACAAGAGTGATTATTCCTCTACAAGGTCCCATCAAGCACTACCGGGGACAGACACAGTGAGATTATTCCTCTACACGGACCCATCAAACACTCCCGGGGTCAGACACAGAGTGAATCTCAATCCTCAGCGTCCAAACACAGACACCCGGGGTCAGACACAGAGAGATTATTCCTCTACACGGACCCATCAAACACTTCCGGGGTCAGACACAGAGTGAATCTCAATTCACACCGTCCCATCACACACTCCCGGGGTCCGACACAGAGAGTTTATTCCTCTACACGGTACCATCAAACACTCCCGGGGTCAGATACAGAGAGATTATTCCTCTATACGGACCCTTCTAACAATCCCGGGGTCAGACACAGAGTGAATCTCAATCCTCACCGTCCAATCACACACACCCGGGGTCAGACACAGAGAGATTATTCCTCTACACGGTACCATCAAACACTCCCGGGGTCAGATACAGAGTCATTATCCCTCTACAAGGTCACATCAAACACTTCCGTGGTCAGACACAGAGTGATTATTCCTCTACACGGCCCCATCAAACTCTCCCGGGGTCAGACACAGACTGAATCTCCCTCCACACAGACCCATCATACAATCCCGGGGTCAGACACAGAGTGATTATTCCTCTACACGGTCCAATCAAACACTCCCGGGGTCAGCCGCAGAGTGATTATCCCTCTACACCGCCCATCACACTCTCCCGGGGTCAGTCACAGAGTGAATCTCCCTCCACACCGTCCCATCACACACTCCCGTGGTCAGACACAGTGTGATTATTCCTCTACACGGTCCCATCAAACACTCCCGGGGTCAGACACAAAGTGACTCTCCCTCCACACCGTCCCATCACACTCTCCCGTGGTCAGACACAGTGTGATTATTCCTCCACACGGTCCCATCAAACACACCGGGGGTCAGACATAGACTGAATCTCCCTCCACACCGTCCCATCACACACTCCCGTGGTCAGACACAGAGAGATTAATACTCTACACCGACGCATCACACACTCCCGTGGTCAAACACAGAGTGATTATTCCTCTACACGGTTCCATCAAACACTCCCGGGGTCAGAATCAGGGTGAATCTCCCTCCACACCGTCCCATCACACACTCCCGTGGTCAGACACAGAGTGATTATTCCTCTACACGGTCCCATCAAACACTCCCGGGGTCAGACACAAAGTGACTCTCCCTCCACACCGTCCCATCACGCACTCCCGTGGTCAGACACAGTGTGATTATTCCTCCACACGGTCCCATCAAACACTCCCGGGGTCAGACATAGACTGAATCTCCCTCCACACCGTCCCATCACACACTCCCGTGGTCAGACACAGAGAGATTAATACTCTACACCGACGCATCACACACTCCCGTGGTCAAACACAGAGTGATTATTCCTCTACACGGTTCCATCAAACACTCCCGGGGTCAGAATCAGGGTGAATCTCCCTCCACACCGTCCCATCACACACTCACGGGGTCAGACACAGAGTGATTATTGATCTACACGGTCCAATGAAACACTCCCGGGTCAGACACAGAGAGATTATTCCTCTACACGGTACCATCAAACACTCCCCGGGTCAGACACACAGAGATTATTCCTCTTCCCGGTCCCATCAAACACTCCCGGGTTCAGCCACAGAGTGATTATTCCTCTACACCGCCCATCACACTCTCCCGGGGTCAGACACAGAGTGAAACTCGCTCCCACGGTCCCATCACACACTCCCGTGGTCAGACACAGAGTGATTTTTCCTCTAAACGGTCCAATCAAACACTCCCGGGGTCAGACACAGAGTGAATCTCCCTCCACACCGTCCCATCACACACTCCCGTGGTCAGACACAGTGTGATTATTCCTCTACACGGTCCCATCAAACACTCCCGGGGTCAGACACAGACTGAATCTCCCTCCACACCGTCCCATCACACTCTCCCGTGGTCAAACACAGAGTGATTATTCCTCTACATGGTTCCATCAAACACTCCCGTGATCAGACACAGGCTGAATCTCCCTCCACACAGTCCCATCACACACTCCCAGGGTCAGACACACAGGGATTATTCCTCTACATTGTTCCATCAAACACTCCCGGGGTCAGACACAGTGTGAATCTCCCTCCACACAGTCCCATCACACACTCCCAGTGTCAGACACAGAGTGATGATTCCTCTACACGGTCCCATCAAACATTCCCGGGGTCAGAAACAGCGTGATTATTCCTCTACGCGGCCCCATCAAACTCTCTCGGGTTCAGACAGAGTGATTATTCCTCTACACGGTCCCATCAAACGATCCCGGTGGTCAGACACAGAGTGATTATTCCTCTACACGATACCATCAAACACTCCCAGGGTCAGACACAGAGTTATTATTCCTCTACGCGGTCCCATCAAAAACTCCCGGGGTCAGACGCAGAGTGAATCTCCCTCACACCGTCCCATCACACACTCCCGGGGTAAGACACAGAGTGATTATTCCTCTACAAGGTCCCATCAAGCACTACCGGGGACAGACACAGAGTGAATCTCAATTCACACCGTCCCATCACACACTCCAGGGGTCAGACACAGAGAGTTTTTTCCTCTACACGGTACCATCAAACTCCCCCGGGGTCAGACACAGAGAGATTATTCCTCTACACGGACCCATCAAACACTCCCGGGGTCAGACACAGAGTGAATCTCAATCCTCAGCGTCCAAACACACACACCCGGGGTCAGACACAGAGAGATTATTCCTCTACACGGACCCATCAAACACTCCCGGGGTCAGACACAGAGTGAATCTCAATTCACACCGTCCCATCACACACTCCCGCGGTCAGACACAGAGAGTTTATTCCTCTACACGGTACCATCAAACACTCCCGGGGTCAGATACAGAGAGATTATTCCTCTACACGGACCCATCTAACAATCCCGGGGTCAGACACAGAGTGAATCTCAATTCTCACCGTCCAATCACACACTCCCGGGGTCAGACACAGAGTGATTATTGATCTACACGGTCCAATGAAACACTCCCGGGGTCAGACACAGAGTGAATCTCCCACCACACCGTCCCATCACACACACCCGTGGTCAGACACAGTGTGATTATTCCTCTACACGGTCCCATCAAACAATCCCGGGTTCAGACATAGACTGAATCTCCCTCCACACCGTCCCATCACACACTCCCGTGGTCAGACACAGAGAGATTAATACTCTACACCGACGCATCACACACTCCCGTGGTCAAACACAGAGTGATTATTCCTCTACACGGTTCCATCAAACACTCCCGGGGTCAGAATCAGGGTGAATCTCCCTCCACACCGTCCCATCACACACTCCCGGGGTCAGACACAGAGTGATTATTGATCTACACGGTCCAATGAAACACTCCCGGGTCAGACACAGAGAGATTATTCCTCTACACGGTACCATCAAACACTCCCCGGGTCAGACACACAGAGATTATTCCTCTTCCCGGTCCCATCAAACACTCCCGGGTTCAGCCACAGAGTGATTATTCCTCTACACCGCCCATCACACTCTCCCGGGGTCAGACACAGAGTGAAACTCGCTCCCACGGTCCCATCACACACTCCCGTGGTCAGACACAGAGTGAATCTCCCTCCACACCGTCCCATCACACACTCCCGTGGTCAGACACAGTGTGATTATTCCTCTACACGGTCCCATCAAACACTCCCGGGGTCAGACACAGACTGAATCTCCCTCCACACCGTCCCATCACACACTCCCGTGGTCAAACACAGAGTGATTATTCCTCTACATGGTTCCATCAAACAATCCCGTGGTCAGACACAGGCTGAATCTCCCTCCACACAGTCCCATCACACACTCCCAGGGTCAGACACACAGGGATTATTCCTCTACATTGTTCCATCAAACACTCCCGGGGTCAGACACAGTGTGAATCTCCCCCCACACAGTCCCATCACACACTCCCAGTGTCAGACACAGAGTGATGATTCCTCTACACGGTCCCATCAAACATTCCCGGGGTCAGAAACAGCGTGATTATTCCTCTAGGCGGCCCCATCAAACTCTCTCGGGTTCAGACAGAGTGATTATTCCTCTACACGGTCCCATCAAACGATCCCGGTGGTCAGACACAGAGTGATTATTCCTCTACACGATACCATCAAACACTCCCAGGGTCAGACACAGAGTTATTATTCCTCTACGCGGTCCCATCAAAAACTCCCGGGGTCAGACGCAGAGTGAATCTCCCTCACACCGTCCCATCACACACTCCCGGGGTAAGACACAGAGTGATTATTCCTCTACAAGGTCCCATCAAGCACTACCGGGGACAGACACAGAGTGAATCTCAATTCACACCGTCCCATCACACACTCCAGGGGTCAGACACAGAGAGTTTTTTCCTCTACACGGTACCATCAAACTCCCCCGGGGTCAGACACAGAGAGATTATTCCTCTACACGGACCCATCAAACACTCCCGGGGTCAGACACAGAGTGAATCTCAATCCTCAGCGTCCAAACACACACACCCGGGGTCAGACACAGAGAGATTATTCCTCTACACGGACCCATCAAACACTCCCGGGGTCAGACACAGAGTGAATCTGAATTCACACCGTCCCATCACACACTCCCGCGGTCAGACACAGAGAGTTTATTCCTCTACACGGTACCATCAAACACTCCCGGGGTCAGACACAGAGTCATTATCCCTCTACAAGGTCACATCAAACACTTCCGTGGTCAGACACAGAGTGATTATTCCTCTACACGGCCCCATCAAACTCTCCCGGGGTCAGACACAGACTGAATCTCCCTCCACACAGACCCATCATACAATCCCGGGGTCAGACACAGAGTGATTATTCTTCTACACGGCCAATCAAACAATCCCGGGGTCAGACACAGAGTGATTATTGATCTACACGGTCCAATCAAACACTCCCGGGGTCAGACACAGAGTGAATCTCCCTCCACACCGTCCCATCACACACTCCCGTGGTCAGACACAGAGTGATTATTCCTCTACACGGTCACTTCAAACACTCCCGGGGTCAGACACAGAGTGATTATTGATCTACACGGTCCAATCAAACACTCCCGGGGTCAGACACAGAGCGATTATTCCTCTACACCGCCCATCACACTCTCCCGGGGTCAGACACAGAGTGAATCTCCCTCCACACGGTCCCATCACACACTCCCGTGGTCAGCCACAGAGTGATTTTTCCTCTACACGGTCCAGTCAAACACTCCTGGGGTCAGACTCAGAGTGAATCTCCCTCCACACCGTCCCATCACACACTCCCGTGGTCAGACACAGTGTGATTATTCCTCTACACGGTACCATCAAACACTCCCGGGGTCAGACACAGAGAGATTATTCCTCTACACGGACCCATCAAACACTCCCGAGGTCAGACACAGAGTGAATCTCAATCCTCAGCGTCCAATCACTCACACCCGGGGTCAGACACAGAGAGATTATTCCTCTACACGGTACCATCAAACACTCCCGGGGTCAGACACAGAGAGATTATTCCTCTACACGGTCCCATCAAACACTCCCGGGGTCAGTTATAGACTGAATCACCCTCCACACCGTCCCACCACACACTCCCGGGGTCAGACACAGAGTGATTATTCCCCTACACGGTTCCATCAAACACTCCCGGGGTCAGAAACAGAGTTATTATTCCTCTACGCGGTCCCATCAAAAACTCCCGGGGTCAGACGCAGAGTGAATCTCCCTCACACCGTCCCATCACACACTCCCGGGGTAAGACACAGAGTGATTATTCCTCTACAAGGTCCCATCAAGCACTACCGGGGACAGACACAGAGTGAATCTCAATTCACACCGTCCCATCACACACTCCCGGGGTCCGACACAGAGAGTTTATTCCTCTACACGGTACCATCAAACACTCCCGGGGTCAGATACAGAGAGATTATTCCTCTACACGGACCCTTCTAACAATCCCGGGGTCAGACACAGAGTGAATCTCAATCCTCACCGTCCAATCACACACACCCGGGGTCAGACACAGAGAGATTATTCCTCTACACGGTACCATCAAACACTCCCGGGGTCAGATACAGAGTCATTATCCCTCTACAAGGTCACATCAAACACTTCCGTGGTCAGACACAGAGTGATTATTCCTCTACACGGCCCCATCAAACTCTCCCGGGGTCAGACACAGACTGAATCTCCCTCCACACAGACCCATCATACAATCCCGGGGTCAGACACAGAGTGATTATTCCTCTACACGGTCCAATCAAACACTCCCGGGGTCAGCCGCAGAGTGATTATCCCTCTACACCGCCCATCACACTCTCCCGGGGTCAGTCACAGAGTGAATCTCCCTCCACACCGTCCCATCACACACTCCCGTGGTCAGACACAGTGTGATTATTCCTCTACACGGTCCCATCAAACACTCCCGGGGTCAGACACAAAGTGACTCTCCCTCCACACCGTCCCATCACACTCTCCCGTGGTCAGACACAGTGTGATTATTCCTCCACACGGTCCCATCAAACACTCCGGGGGTCAGACATAGACTGAATCTCCCTCCACACCGTCCCATCACACACTCCCGTGGTCAGACACAGAGAGATTAATACTCTACACCGACGCATCACACACTCCCGTGGTCAAACACAGAGTGATTATTCCTCTACACGGTTCCATCAAACACTCCCGGGGTCAGAATCAGGGTGAATCTCCCTCCACACCGTCCCATCACACACTCCCGTGGTCAGACACAGAGTGATTATTCCTCTACACGGTCCCATCAAACACTCCCGGGGTCAGACACAAAGTGACTCTCCCTCCACACCGTCCCATCACGCACTCCCGTGGTCAGACACAGTGTGATTATTCCTCCACACGGTCCCATCAAACACTCCCGGGGTCAGACATAGACTGAATCTCCCTCCACACCGTCCCATCACACACTCCCGTGGTCAGACACAGAGAGATTAATACTCTACACCGACGCATCACACACTCCCGTTGTCAAACACAGAGTGATTATTCCTCTACACGGTTCCATCAAACACTCCCGGGGTCAGAATCAGGGTGAATCTCCCTCCACACCGTCCCATCACACACTCCCGGGGTCAGACACAGAGTGATTATTGATCTACACGGTCCAATGAAACACTCCCGGGTCAGACACAGAGAGATTATTCCTCTACACGGTACCATCAAACACTCCCCGGGTCATACACACAGAGATTATTCCTCTTCCCGGTCCCATCAAACACTCCCGGGTTCAGCCACAGAGTGATTATTCCTCTACACCGCCCATCACACTCTCCCGGGGTCAGACACAGAGTGAAACTCGCTCCCACGGTCCCATCACACACTCCCGTGGTCAGACACAGAGTGATTTTTCCTCTACACGGTCCAATCAAACACTCCCGGGGTCAGACACAGAGTGAATCTCCCTCCACACCGTCCCATCACACACTCCCGTGGTCAGACACAGTGTGATTATTCCTCTACACGGTCCCATCAAACACTCCCGGGGTCAGACACAGACTGAATCTCCCTCCACACCGTCCCATCACACTCTCCCGTGGTCAAACACAGAGTGATTATTCCTCTACATTGTTCCATCAAACACTCCCGTGATCAGACACAGGCTGAATCTCCCTCCACACAGTCCCATCACACACTCCCAGGGTCAGACACACAGGGATTATTCCTCTACATTGTTCCATCAAACACTCCCGGGGTCAGACACAGTGTGAATCTCCCTCCACACAGTCCCATCACACACTCCCAGTGTCAGACACAGAGTGATGATTCCTCTACACGGTCCCATCAAACATTCCCGGGGTCAGAAACAGCGTGATTATTCCTCTACGCGGCCCCATCAAACTCTCTCGGGTTCAGACAGAGTGATTATTCCTCTACACGGTCCCATCAAACGATCCCGGTGGTCAGACACAGAGTGATTATTCCTCTACACGATACCATCAAACACTCCCAGGGTCAGACACAGAGTTATTATTCCTCTACGCGGTCCCATCAAAAACTCCCGGGGTCAGACGCAGAGTGAATCTCCCTCACACCGTCCCATCACACACTCCCGGGGTAAGACACAGAGTGATTATTCCTCTACAAGGTCCCATCAAGCACTACCGGGGACAGACACAGAGTGAATCTCAATTCACACCGTCCCATCACACACTCCAGGGGTCAGACACAGAGAGTTTTTTCCTCTACACGGTACCATCAAACTCCCCCGGGCTCAGACACAGAGAGATTATTCCTCTACACGGACCCATCAAACACTCCCGGGGTCAGACACAGAGTGAATCTCAATCCTCAGCGTCCAAACACACACACCCGGGGTCAGACACAGAGAGATTATTCCTCTACACGGACCCATCAAACACTCCCGGGGTCAGACACAGAGTGAATCTCAATTCACACCGTCCCATCACACACTCCCGCGGTCAGACACAGAGAGTTTATTCCTCTACACGGTACCATCAAACACTCCCGGGGTCAGATACAGAGAGATTATTCCTCTACACGGACCCATCTAACAATCCCGGGGTCAGACACAGAGTGAATCTCAATCCTCACCGTCCAATCACACACACCCGGGGTCAGACACAGAGAGATTATTCCTCTACACGGTACCATCAAACACTCCCGGGGTCAGACACAGAGTCATTATCCCTCTACAAGGTCACATCAAACACTTCCGTGGTCAGACACAGAGTGATTATTCCTCTACACGGCCCCATCAAACTCTCCCGGGGTCAGACACAGACTGAATCTCCCTCCACACAGACCCATCATACAATCCCGGGGTCAGACACAGAGTGATTATTCCTCTACACGGCCAATCAAACAATCCCGTGGTCAGACACAGAGTGATTATTGATCTACACGGTCCAATCAAACACTCCCGGGGTCAGACACAGAGTGAATCTCCCTCCACACCGTCCCATCACACACTCCCGTGGTCAGACACAGAGTGATTATTCCTCTACACGGTCACTTCAAGCACTCCCGGGGTCTGACACAGAGTGATTATTGATCTACACGGTCCAATCAAACACTCCCGGGGTCAGACACAGAGCGATTATTCCTCTACACCGCCCATCACACTCTCCCGGGGTCAGACACAGAGTGAATCTCCCTCCACACGGTCCCATCACACACTCCCGTGGTCAGACACAGAGTGATTTTTCCTCTACACGGTCCAGTCAAACACTCCCGGGGTCAGACACAGAGTGAATCTCCCTCCACACCGTCCCATCACACACTCCCGTGGTCAGACACAGTGTGATTATTCCTCTACACGGTACCATCAAACACTCCCGGGGTCAGACACAGACTGAATCTCCCTCCACACCGTCCCATCACACTCTCCCGTGGTCAAACACAGAGTGATTATTCCTCTACATTGTTCCATCAAACACTCCCGTGATCAGACACAGGCTGAATCTCCCTCCACACAGTCCCATCACACACTCCCAGGGTCAGACACACAGGGATTATTCCTCTACATTGTTCCATCAAACACTCCCGGGGTCAGACACAGTGTGAATCTCCCTCCACACAGTCCCATCACACACTCCCAGTGTCAGACACAGAGTGATGATTCCTCTACACGGTCCCATCAAACATTCCCGGGGTCAGAAACAGCGTGATTATTCCTCTACGCGGCCCCATCAAACTCTCTCGGGTTCAGACAGAGTGATTATTCCTCTACACGGTCCCATCAAACGATCCCGGTGGTCAGACACAGAGTGATTATTCCTCTACACGATACCATCAAACACTCCCAGGGTCAGACACAGAGTTATTATTCCTCTACGCGGTCCCATCAAAAACTCCCGGGGTCAGACGCAGAGTGAATCTCCCTCACACCGTCCCATCACACACTCCCGGGGTAAGACACAGAGTGATTATTCCTCTACAAGGTCCCATCAAGCACTACCGGGGACAGACACAGAGTGAATCTCAATTCACACCGTCCCATCACACACTCCAGGGGTCAGACACAGAGAGTTTTTTCCTCTACACGGTACCATCAAACTCCCCCGGGCTCAGACACAGAGAGATTATTCCTCTACACGGACCCATCAAACACTCCCGGGGTCAGACACAGAGTGAATCTCAATCCTCAGCGTCCAAACACACACACCCGGGGTCAGACACAGAGAGATTATTCCTCTACACGGACCCATCAAACACTCCCGGGGTCAGACACAGAGTGAATCTCAATTCACACCGTCCCATCACACACTCCCGCGGTCAGACACAGAGAGTTTATTCCTCTACACGGTACCATCAAACACTCCCGGGGTCAGATACAGAGAGATTATTCCTCTACACGGACCCATCTAACAATCCCGGGGTCAGACACAGAGTGAATCTCAATCCTCACCGTCCAATCACACACACCCGGGGTCAGACACAGAGAGATTATTCCTCTACACGGTACCATCAAACACTCCCGGGGTCAGACACAGAGTCATTATCCCTCTACAAGGTCACATCAAACACTTCCGTGGTCAGACACAGAGTGATTATTCCTCTACACGGCCCCATCAAACTCTCCCGGGGTCAGACACAGACTGAATCTCCCTCCACACAGACCCATCATACAATCCCGGGGTCAGACACAGAGTGATTATTCCTCTACACGGCCAATCAAACAATCCCGTGGTCAGACACAGAGTGATTATTGATCTACACGGTCCAATCAAACACTCCCGGGGTCAGACACAGAGTGAATCTCCCTCCACACCGTCCCATCACACACTCCCGTGGTCAGACACAGAGTGATTATTCCTCTACACGGTCACTTCAAGCACTCCCGGGGTCTGACACAGAGTGATTATTGATCTACACGGTCCAATCAAACACTCCCGGGGTCAGACACAGAGCGATTATTCCTCTACACCGCCCATCACACTCTCCCGGGGTCAGACACAGAGTGAATCTCCCTCCACACGGTCCCATCACACACTCCCGTGGTCAGACACAGAGTGATTTTTCCTCTACACGGTCCAGTCAAACACTCCCGGGGTCAGACACAGAGTGAATCTCCCTCCACACCGTCCCATCACACACTCCCGTGGTCAGACACAGTGTGATTATTCCTCTACACGGTACCATCAAACACTCCCGGGGTCAGACACAGAGAGATTATTCCTCTACACGGACCCATCAAACACTCCCGAGGTCAGACACAGAGTGAATCTCAATCCTCAGTGTCCAATCACTCACACCCGGGGTCAGACACAGAGAGAATATTCCTCTACACGGTACCATCAAACACTCCCGGGGTCAGACACAGAGAGATTATTCCTCTACACGGTCCCATCAAACACTCCCGGGGTCAGTTATAGACTGAATCACCCTCCACACCGTCCCATCACACACTCCCGGGGTCAGACACAGAGTGATTATTGATCTACATGGTCCCATCAAACACTCCCGGGTTCAGCCACAGAGCGATTATTCCTCTACACCGCCCAGCACACTCTCCCGGGGTCAGACACAGAGTGAATCTGCTTC
This sequence comes from Hypanus sabinus, assembly GCF_030144855.1. Classification (NCBI taxonomy): domain Eukaryota; kingdom Metazoa; phylum Chordata; class Chondrichthyes; order Myliobatiformes; family Dasyatidae; genus Hypanus; species Hypanus sabinus. Next base: position 51,039 of record NW_026781691.1, read on the forward strand.
CACACGGTCCCATCACACACTCCCCTGGTCAGACACAGAGTGATTTTTCCTCTACACGGTCCAGTCAAACACTCCCGGGGTCAGACACAGAGTGAATCTCCCTCCACACCGTCCCATCACACACTCCCGTGGTCAGACACAGTGTGATTATTCCTCTACACGGTCCCATCAAACACTCCCGGGGTCAGACACAGACTGAATCTCCCTCCACACCGTCCCATCACACACTCCCGTGGTCAAACACAGAGTGATTATTCCTCTACACGGTACCATCAAACACTCCCGGGGTCAGACACAGAGTCATTATCCCTCTACAAGGTCACATCAAACACTTCCGTGGTCAGACACAGAGTGATTATTCCTCTACACGGCCCCATCAAACTCTCCCGGTGTCAGACACAGACTGAATCTCCCTCCACACAGACCCATCATACAATCCCGGGGTCAGACACAGAGTGATTATTCCTCTACACGGCCAATCAAACAATCCCGTGGTCAGACACAGAGTGATTATTGATCTACACGGTCCAATCAAACAATCCCGGGGTCAGACACAGAGTGAATCTCCCTCCACACCGTCCCATCACACACTCCCGTGGTCAGACACAGAGTGATTATTCCTCTACACGGTCACTTCAAGCACTCCCGGGGTCTGACACAGAGTGATTATTGATCTACACGGTCCAATCAAACACTCCCGGGGTCAGACACAGAGCGATTATTCCTCTACACCGCCCATCACACTCTCCCGGGGTCAGACACAGAGTGAATCTCCCTCCACACGGTCCCATCACACACTCCCGTGGTCAGACACAGAGTGATTTTTCCTCTACACGGTCCAGTCAAACACTCCCGGGGTCAGACACAGAGTGAATCTCCCTCCACACCGTCCCATCACACACTCCCGTGGTCAGACACAGTGTGATTATTCCTCTACACGGTACCATCAAACACTCCCGGGGTCAGACACAGAGAGATTATTCCTCTACACGGACCCATCAAACACTCCCGAGGTCAGACACAGAGTGAATCTCAATCCTCAGCGTCCAATCACTCACACCCGGGGTCAGACACAGAGAGAATATTCCTCTACACGGTACCATCAAACACTCCCGGGGTCAGACACAGAGAGATTATTCCTCTACACGGTCCCATCAAACACTCCCGGGGTCAGTTATAGACTGAATCACCCTCCACACCGTCCCATCACACACTCCCGGGGTCAGACACAGAGTGATTATTGATCTACATGGTCCCATCAAACACTCCCGGGTTCAGCCACAGAGCGATTATTCCTCTACACCGCCCAGCACACTCTCCCGGGGTCAGACACAGAGTGAATCTGCCTCCACACGGTCCCATCACACACTCCCCTGGTCAGATACAGAGTGATTTTTCCTCTACACGGTCCAGTCAAACACTCCCGGGGTCAGACACAGAGTGAATCTCCCTCCACACCGTCCCATCACACACTCCCGTGGTCAGACACAGTGTGATTATTCCTCTACACGGTCCCATCAAACACTCCCGGGGTCAGACACAGACTGAATCTCCCTCCACACCGTCCCATCACACACTCCCGTGGTCAAACACAGAGTGATTATTCCTCTACATGGTTCCATCAAACACTCCCGGGGTCAGACACAGGGTGAATCTCCCTCCACACAGTCCCATCACACACTCCCAGGGTCAGCCACACAGGGATTATTCCTCTACATTGTTCCATCAAACACTCCCGGGGTCAGACACAGTGTGAATCTCCCTCCACACAGTCCCATCACACACTCCCAGGGTCAGACACAGAGGGATTATTCCTCTACACGGTCCAGTCAAACACTCCCGGGGTCAGACACAGAGTGAATCTCCCTCCACACCGTCCCATCACACACTCCCGTGGTCAGACACAGTGTGATTATTCCTCTACACGGTCACATCAAACACTCCCGGGGTCAGACACAGACTGAATCTCCCTCCACCCCGTCCCATCACACACTCCCGTGGTCAGACACAGAGTGATTAATCCTTTACTCCGACGCATCACACACTCCCGTGGTCAAACACAGAGTGATTATTCCCATACACGGTCCCATCAAACACTCCCTGGGTTCAGACACAGAGAGATTATTCCTCTACGCTGTACCATCAAACACTCCGTGGGTCTGACACACAGTGATTATTCCTCTACACGGTCCCATCAAACACTCCCGGGGTCAGACACAGAGTGAAACTCCCTCCACGTCGTCCCATCACACACTCCCGGGGTCAGACAAAGAGTGATTATTCCTCTACACGGTACCATCAAACACTCCCGGGGTCAGACACAGAGTGATTATTCCTCTACACTGTCCCATCAAACACTCCCGGGGTCAGACACAGAGTGATTATTCCTCTACACGGCCCCATCAAACTCTCCCGGGGTCACACAGAGTGATTATTCCTCTACACGGTCCCATCAAACGCTCCCGGGGGTCACACACAGAGTAATTATTCCTCTACACGGTCCCATCAAACACTCCGTGTGTAAGGACACAGAGTGATTATTCCACTACAAGGTCCCATCAAACACTCCCGGGGTCAGACACGGAGAGATTATTCCTCTACACGGTACCATCAAACACTCCCGGTTCAGCCACAGACAGATTATTCCTCTACACGGTCCCATCAAACACTCCGGGGGTCAGGCACAGAGTGAATCTAAATCCTCACCGTCCCGTCACACACTCCGGGGTGAGACACAGAGAGATTATTCCTCTACACGGTACTATCAAACACTCCCGGGGTCAGACACAGAGAGATTATTCCTCTACATGGTCCCATCACACACTCCCGGGGTCAGACAGAGAGAGATTATTCCTCTACACGGTACTATCAAACACTCCCGGTGTCAGATACAGAATGATTAATCCTCTACACGGTCCCATCAAATACTCCCGGGTCAGACTCAGAGTGATTATTCCTCTACACGGCCCCCTTCAAACTCTCCCGGGGTCAGACACAGAGTGATTATTCCTCTACACCGCCCATCACACTCTCCCGGGGTCAGACACAGAATGTATCTCCCTCCCCACCGTCCCATCACACACTCCCGTGGTCAGACACAGAGTGATTATTCCTCTACACGGTCCCATCAAACACTCCCGGGGTCAGGACACAGAGTGAATCCCCCTCCACACCGTCCCATCACACACTCCCGGGGTCAGACACAGAGAGACTATTCCTCTACACGGTGCCATGAAACACTCCCGGAGTAAGCCACAGAGTGATTATTCCTCTACACGGTCCATCAAGCTCTCCCCGGGTTCCGACACAGAGTGAATCTCCCTCCACACCGTCTTGTCACAAACTCCCGGGGTCAGACACAGAGTGATTATTCCTCTACACGGTCCCATCAAAAACTCCCGGGGTCAGACACAGAGTGAATCTCAATCCACACCGTCACATCACACACTCCCTGGGTCAGACACAGAGAGATTATTCCTCTACACGGTACTATCAAACACTCCCGGGGTCGGACACAGAGAGATTATTCCTCTACATGGTCCCATCAAACACTCCCGGGGTCACACACTGAGTGAATCTCCATCCTCACCGTCCCCATCAAACACTCCCGGGGTCAGACACAGAGAGATTATTCCTCTACACGGTTCCATCAAACACTCCCGGTGTCAGACACAGAGTCATTATTCCTCTACTAGGTCACATCAAACATTTCCGTGGTCAGACCCAGAGTGATTATTCCTCTACACGGTACCATCACACACTCCCGGTGTCAGTCACTGTGTGAATCTCCTTCAACACCGTCCCATCACACACTCCCGGGGTCAGACACAGAGTGAATCTCAATCCACACCGTCACATCACACACTCCCTGGGTCAGACACAGAGAGATTATTCCTCTACACGGTACTATCAAACACTCCCGGGGTCGGACACAGAGAGATTATTCCTCTACATGGTCCCATCAAACACTCCCGGGGGTCACACACTGAGTGAATCTCCATCCTCACCGTCCCATCAAACACTCCCCGGGGTCAGACACAGAGAGATTATTCCTCTACACGGTTCCATCAAACACTCCCGGTGTCAGACACAGAGTCATTATTCCTCTACTAGGTCACATCAAACATTTCCGTGGTCAGACCCAGAGTGATTATTCCTCTACACGGTACCATCACACACTCCCGGTGTCAGTCACTGTGTGAATCTCCTTCAACACCGTCCCATCACACACTCCCGGGGTCAGACACAGAGTGAATCTCCGTCCACACCTTCCCATCAAACACTCCCGGGGTCAGACACAGAGTGATTATTCCTCTACACGGTCCCATCAAACACTCCCGGGGTCAGACACAGACAGATTATTCCTCTACACGGTCCCATCAAACACTCCGGGGGTCAGGCACAGAGTGAATCTAAATCCTCACCGTCCCGTCACACACTCCCCGGGGTGAGACACAGAGAGATTATTCCTCTACACGGTACTATCAAACACTCCCGGGGTCAGACACAGAGAGATTATTCCTCTACATGGTCCCATCACACACTCCCGGGGTCAGACAGAGAGAGATTATTCCTCTACACGGTACTATCAAACACTCCCGGTGTCAGATACAGAATGATTATTCCTCTACACGGTCCCATCAAACACTCCCGGGTCAGACTCAGAGTGATTATTCCTCTACACGGCCCCTTCAAACTCTCCCGGGGTCAGACACAGAGTGATTATTCCTCTACACCGCCCCATCACACTCTCCCGGGGTCAGACACAGAATGTATCTCCCTCCCCACCGTCCCATCACACACTCCCGTGGTCAGACACAGAGTGATTATTCCTCTACACGGTCCCCATCAAACACTCCCGGGGTCAAACACAGAGTGAATCCCCCTCCACACCGTCCCAGCACACACTCCCGGGGTCAGACACAGAGAGACTATTCCTCTACACGGTGCCATGAAACACTCCCGGAGTAAGCCACAGAGTGATTATTCCTCTACACGGTCCATCAAGCTCTCCCCGGGTTCCGACACAGAGTGAATCTCCTCCACACCGTCTTGTCACAAACTCCCGGGGTCAGAAACAGAGTGATTATTCCTCTACACGGTCCCATCAAAAACTCCCGGGGTCAGACACAGAGTGAATCTCAATCCACACCGTCACATCACACACTCCCTGGGTCAGACACAGAGAGATTATTCCTCTACACGGTACTATCAAACACTCCCGGGGTCGGACTCAGAGAGATTATTCCTCTACATGGTCCCATCAAACACTCCCGGGGTCACACACTGAGTGAATCTCCATCCTCACCGTCCCATCAAACACTCCCGGGGTCAGACACAGAGAGATTATTCCTCTACACGGTTCCATCAAACACTCCCGGTGTCAGACACAGAGTCATTATTCCTCTACTAGGTCACATCAAACATTTCCGTGGTCAGACCCAGAGTGATTATTCCTCTACACGGTACCATCACACACTCCCGGTGTCAGTCACTGTGTGAATCTCCTTCAACACCGTCCCATCACACACCTCCCGGGGTCAGACACAGAGTGAATCTCCCTCCACACCGTCCCATCACACACTCCCGTGGTCAGACCCAGAGTGATTATTCCTCTACACGGTACCATCACACACTCCCGGTGTCAGTCACTGTGTGAATCTCCTTCAACACCGTCCCATCACACACTCCCGGGGTCAGACACAGAGTGAATCTCCGTCCACACCTTCCCATCACACACTCCCGTGGTCAGACACAGTGTGATTATTCCTCTACACGGTACCATCAAACACTCCCGGGGTCAGACACAGAGAGATTATTCCTCTACACGGACCCATCAAACACTCCCGAGGTCAGACACAGAGTGAATCTCAATCCTCAGCGTCCAATCACTCACACCCGGGGTCAGACACAGAGAGAATATTCCTCTACACGGTACCATCAAACACTCCCGGGGTCAGACACAGAGAGATTATTCCTCTACACGGTCCCATCAAAACACTCCCGGGGTCAGTTATAGACTGAATCACCCTCCACACCGTCCCATCACACACTCCGGGGTCAGACACAGAGTGATTATTGATCTACATGGTCCCATCAAACACTCCGGGGTTCAGCCACAGAGCGATTATTCCTCTACACCGCCCAGCACACTCTCCCGGGTCAGACACAGAGTGAATCTGCCTCCACACGGTCCCATCACACACTCCCCTGGTCAGACACAGAGTGATTTTTCCTCTACACGGTCCAGTCAAACACTCCCGGGGTCAGACACAGAGTGAATCTCCCTCCACACCGTCCCATCACACACTCCCGTGGTCAGACACAGTGTGATTATTCCTCTACACGGTCCCATCAAACACTCCCGGGGTCAGACACAGACTGAATCTCCCTCCACACCGTCCCATCACACACTCCCGTGGTCAAACACAGAGTGATTATTCCTCTACACGGTACCATCAAACACTCCCGGGGTCAGACACAGAGTCATTATCCCTCTACAAGGTCACATCAAACACTTCCGTGGTCAGACACAGAGTGATTATTCCTCTACACGGCCCCATCAAACTCTCCCGGGGTCAGACACAGACTGAATCTCCCTCCACACAGACCCATCATACAATCCCGGGGTCAGACACAGAGTGATTATTCCTCTACACGGCCAATCAAACAATCCCGTGGTCAGACACAGAGTGATTATTGATCTACACGGTCCAATCAAACACTCCCGGGGTCAGACACAGAGTGAATCTCCCTCCACACCGTCCCATCACACACTCCCGTGGTCAGACACAGAGTGATTATTCCTCTACACGGTCACTTCAAGCACTCCCGGGGTCTGACACAGAGTGATTATTGATCTACACGGTCCAATCAAACACTCCCGGGGTCAGACACAGAGCGATTATTCCTCTACACCGCCCATCACACTCTCCCGGGGTCAGACACAGAGTGAATCTCCCTCCACACGGTCCCATCACACACTCCCGTGGTCAGACACAGAGTGATTTTTCCTCTACACGGTCCAGTCAAACACTCCCGGGGTCAGACACAGAGTGAATCTCCCTCCACACCGTCCCATCACACACTCCCGTGGTCAGACACAGTGTGATTATTCCTCTACACGGTACCATCAAACACTCCCGGGTCAGACACAGAGAGATTATTCCTCTACACGGACCCATCAAACACTCCCGAGGTCAGACACAGAGTGAATCTCAATCCTCAGCGTCCAATCACTCACACCCGGGGTCAGACACAGAGAGAATATTCCTCTACACGGTACCATCAAACACTCCCGGGGTCAGACACAGAGAGATTATTCCTCTACACGGTCCCATCAAACACTCCCGGGGTCAGTTATAGACTGAATCACCCTCCACACCGTCCCATCACACACTCCCGGGGTCAGACACAGAGTGATTATTGATCTACATGGTCCCATCAAACACTCCCGGGTTCAGCCACAGAGCGATTATTCCTCTACACCGCCCAGCACACTCTCCCGGGGTCAGACACAGAGTGAATCTGCCTCCACACGGTCCCATCACACACTCCCCTGGTCAGACACAGAGTGATTTTTCCTCTACACGGTCCAGTCAAACACTCCCGGGGTCAGACACAGAGTGAATCTCCCTCCACACCGTCCCATCACACACTCCCGTGGTCAGACACAGTGTGATTATTCCTCTACACGGTCCCATCAAACACTCCCGGGGTCAGACACAGACTGAATCTCCCTCCACACCGTCCCATCACACACTCCCGTGGTCAAACACAGAGTGATTATTCCTCTACATGGTTCCATCAAACACTCCCGGGGTCAGACACAGGGTGAATCTCCCTCCACACAGTCCCATCACACACTCCCAGGGTCAGCCACACAGGGATTATTCCTCTACATTGTTCCATCAAACACTCCCGGGGTCAGACACAGTGTGAATCTCCCTCCACACAGTCCCATCACACACTCCCAGGGTCAGACACAGAGGGATTATTCCTCTACACGGTCCAGTCAAACACTCCCGGGGTCAGACACAGAGTGAATCTCCCTCCACACCGTCCCATCACACACTCCCGTGGTCAGACACAGTGTGATTATTCCTCTACACGGTCCCATCAAACACTCCCGGGGTCAGACACAGACTGAATCTCCCTCCACCCCGTCCCATCACACACTCCCGTGGTCAGACACAGAGTGATTAATCCTTTACTCCGACGCATCACACACTCCCGTGGTCAAACACAGAGTGATTATTCCCATACACGGTCCCATCAAACACTCCCTGGGTTCAGACACAGAGAGATTATTCCTCTACGCTGTACCATCAAACACTCCGTGGGTCTGACACACAGTGATTATTCCTCTACACGGTCCCATCAAACACTCCCGGGGTCAGACACAGAGTGAAACTCCCTCCACGTCGTCCCATCACACACTCCCGGGGTCAGACAAAGAGTGATTATTCCTCTACACGGTACCATCAAACACTCCCGGGGTCAGACACAGAGTGATTATTCCTCTACACTGTCCCATCAAACACTCCCGGGGTCAGACACAGAGTGATTATTCCTCCACACCGTCCCATCACACACTCCCGGGGTCAGACACAGAGAGACTATTCCTCTACACGGTGCCATGAAACACTCCCGGAGTAAGCCACAGAGTGATTATTCCTCTACACGGTCCATCAAGCTCTCCCCGGGTTCCGACACAGAGTGAATCTCCCTCCACACCGTCTTGTCACAAACTCCCGGGGTCAGACACAGAGTGATTATTCCTCTACACGGTCCCATCAAAAACTCCCGGGGTCAGACACAGAGTGAATCTCAATCCACACCGTCACATCACACACTCCCTGGGTCAGACACAGAGAGATTATTCCTCTACACGGTACTATCAAACACTCCCGGGGTCGGACACAGAGAGATTATTCCTCTACATGGTCCCATCAAACACTCCCGGGGTCACACACTGAGTGAATCTCCATCCTCACCGTCCCATCAAACACTCCCGGGGTCAGACACAGAGAGATTATTCCTCTACACGGTTCCATCAAACACTCCCGGTGTCAGACACAGAGTCATTATTCCTCTACTAGGTCACATCAAACATTTCCGTGGTCAGACTCAGAGTGATTATTCCTCTACACGGTACCATCACACACTCCCGGTGTCAGTCACTGTGTGAATCTCCTTCAACACCGTCCCATCACACACTCCCGGGTTCAGCCACAGAGCGATTATTCCTCTACACCGCCCAGCACACTCTCCCGGGGTCAGACACAGAGTGAATCTGCCTCCACACGGTCCCATCACACACTCCCCTGGTCAGACACAGAGTGATTTTTCCTCTACACGGTCCAGTCAAACACTCCCGGGGTCAGACACAGAGTGAATCTCCCTCCACACCGTCCCATCACACACTCCCGTGGTCAGACACAGTGTGATTATTCCTCTACACGGTCCCATCAAACACTCCCGGGGTCAGACACAGACTGAATCTCCCTCCACACCGTCCCATCACACACTCCCGTGGTCAAACACAGAGTGATTATTCCTCTACACGGCCAATCAAACAATCCCGGGGTCAGACACAGAGTGATTATTGATCTACACGGTCCAATCAAACACTCCCGGGGTCAGACACAGAGTGAATCTCCCTCCACACCGTCCCATCACACACTCCCGTGGTCAGACACAGAGTGATTATTCCTCTACACGGTCACATCAAACACTCCCGGGGTCAGACACAGAGTGATTATTGATCTACACGGTCCAATCAAACACTCCCGGGGTCAGACACAGAGCGATTATTCCTCTACACCGCCCATCACACTCTCCCGGGGTCAGACACAGAGTGAATCTCCCTCCACACGGTCCAGTCAAACACTCCTGGGGTCAGACACAGAGTGAATCTCCCTCCACACCGTCCCATCACACACTCCCGTGGTCAGACACAGAGTGATTTTTCCTCTACACGGTCCAGTCAAACACTCCTGGGGTCAGACACAGAGTGAATCTCCCTCCACACCGTCCCATCACACACTCCCGTGGTCAGACACAGTGTGATTATTCCTCTACACGGTACCATCAAACACTTCCGGGGTCAGACACAGAGAGATTATTCCTCTACACGGACCCATCAAACACTCCCGAGGTCAGACACAGAGTGAATCTCAATCCTCAGCGTCCAATCACTCACACCCGGGGTCAGACACAGAGAGATTATTCCTCTACCCGGTACCATCAAACACTCCCGGGGTCAGACACAGAGAGATTATTCCTCTACACGGTCCCATCAAACACTCCCTGGGTCAGTTATAGACTGAATCACCCTCCACACCGTCCCATCACACACTCCCGGGGTCAGACATAGAGTGATTATTCCCCTACACGGTTCCATCAAACACTCCCGGGGTCAGAAACAGAGTTATTATTCCTCTACGCGGTCCCATCAAAAACTCCCGGGGTCAGACACAGACTGAATCTCCCTCCACACAGACCCATCATACAATCCCGGGGTCAGACACAGAGTGATTATTCCTCTACACGGCCAATCAAACAATCCCGGGGTCAGACACAGAGTGATTATTGATCTACACGGTCCAATCAAACACTCCCGGGGTCAGACACAGAGTGAATCTCCCTCCACACCGTCCCATCACACACTCCCGTGGTCAGACACAGAGTGATTATTCCTCTACACGGTCACATCAAACACTCCCGGGGTCAGACACGGAGAGATTATTCCTCTACACGGTACCATCAAACACTCCCGGGTTCAGCCACAGACAGATTATTCCTCTACACGGTCCCATCAAACACTCCGGGGGTCAGGCACAGAGTGAATCTAAATCCTCACCGTCCCGTCACACACTCCCGGGGTGAGACACAGAGAGATTATTCCTCTACACGGTACTATCAAAAACTCCCGGGGTCAGACACAGAGAGATTATTCCTCTACATGGTCCCATCACACACTCCCGGGGTCAGACAGAGAGAGATTATTCCTCTACACGGTACTTATCAAACACTCCCGGTGTCAGATACAGAATGATTATTCCTCTACACGGTCCCATCAAACACTCCCGGGTCAGACTCAGAGTGATTATTCCTCTACACGGCCCCTTCAAACTCTCCCGGGGTCAGACACAGAGTGATTATTCCTCTACACCGCCCATCACACTCTCCCGGGGTCAGACACAGAATGTATCTCCCTCCCCACCGTCCCATCACACACTCCCGTGGTCAGACACAGAGTGATTATTCCTCTACACGGTCCCATCAAACACTCCCGGGGTCAGACACAGAGTGAATCCCCCTCCACACCGTCCCATCACACACTCCCGGGGTCAGACACAGAGAGACTATTCCTCTACACGGTGCCATGAAACACTCCCGGAGTAAGCCACAGAGTGATTATTCCTCTACACGGTCCATCAAGCTCTCCCCGGGTTCCGACACAGAGTGAATCTCCCTCCACACCGTCTTGTCACAAACTCCCGGGGTCAGACACAGAGTGATTATTCCTCTACACGGTCCCATCAAAAACTCCCGGGGTCAGACACAGAGTGAATCTCAATCCACACCGTCACATCACACACTCCCTGGGTCAGACACAGAGAGATTATTCCTCTACACGGTACTATCAAACACTCCCGGGGTCGGACACAGAGAGATTATTCCTCTACATGGTCCCATCAAACACTCCCGGGGTCACACACTGAGTGAATCTCCATCCTCACCGTCCCATCAAACACTCCCGGGGTCAGACACAGAGAGATTATTCCTCTACACGGTTCCATCAAACACTCCCGGTGTCAGACACAGAGTCATTATTCCTCTACTAGGTCACATCAAACATTTCCGTGGTCAGACCCAGAGTGATTATTCCTCTACACGGTACCATCACACACTCCCGGTGTCAGTCACTGTGTGAATCTCCTTCAACACCGTCCCATCACACACTCCCGGGGTCAGACACAGAGTGAATCTCCGTCCACACCTTCCCATCAAACACTCCCGGGGTCAGACACAGAGTGATTATTCCTCTACACGGTCCCATCAAACACTCCCGGGGGTCAGACACAGAGCGATTATTCCTCTACACTGTACCATCAAACACTCGGTGGGTCTGACACACAGTGATTATTCCTCTACACGGTCCCATCAAACACTCCCGGGGTCAGACACAGACAGATTATTCCTCTACACGGTCCCATCAAACACTCCGGGGGTCAGGCACAGAGTGAATCTAAATCCTCACCGTCCCGTCACACACTCCCGGGGTGAGACACAGAGAGATTATTCCTCTACACGGTACTATCAAACACTCCCGGGGTCAGACACAGAGAGATTATTCCTCTACATGGTCCCATCACACACTTCCGGGGTCAGACAGAGAGAGATTATTCCTCTACACGGTACTATCAAACACTCCCGGTGTCAGATACAGAATGATTATTCCTCTACACGGTCCCATCAAACACTCCCGGGTCAGACTCAGAGTGATTATTCCTCTACACGGCCCCTTCAAACTCTCCCGTGGTCAGACACAGAGTGATTATTCCTCTACACGGTCCCATCAAACACACCCGGGGTCAGACACAGAGTGAATCTCCCTCCACACCGTCCCATCACACACTCCCGTGGTCAGGCACAGAGTGATTCTTCCTCTACATGGTCCAATCAAACACTCCCGGGGTCAGACACAGACTGAATCTCCCTCCACCCCGTCCCATCACACACTCCCGTGGTCAGACACAGAGTGATTAATCCTTTACTCCGACGCATCACACACTCCCGTGGTCAAACACAGAGTGATTATTCCCATACACGGTCCCATCAAACACTCCCTGGGTTCAGACACAGAGAGATTATTCCTCTACGCTGTACCATCAAACACTCGGTGGGTCTGACACACAGTGATTATTCCTCTACACGGTCCCATCAAACACTCCCGGGGTCAGACACAGAGTGAAACTCCCTCCACGTCGTCCCATCACACACTCCCGGGGTCAGACAAAGAGTGATTATTCCTCTACACGGTACCATCAAACACTCCCGGGGTCAGACACAGAGTGATTATTCCTCTACACTGTCCCATCAAACACTCCCGGGGTCAGACACAGAGTGATTATTCCTCTACACGGCCCCATCAAACTCTCCCGGGGTCACACAGAGTGATTATTCCTCTACACGGTCCCATCAAACGCTCCCGGGGGTCACACACAGAGTAATTATTCCTCTACACGGTCCCATCAAACACTCCGTGTGTAAGACACAGAGTGATTATTCCACTACAAGGTCCCATCAAACACTCCCGGGGTCAGACACGGAGAGATTATTCCTCTACACGGTACCATCAAACACTCCCGGGTTCAGCCACAGACAGATTATTCCTCTACACGGTCCCATCAAACACTCCGGGGGTCAGGCACAGAGTGAATCTAAATCCTCACCGTCCCGTCACACACTCCCGGGGTGAGACACAGAGAGATTATTCCTCTACACGGTACTATCAAACACTCCCGGGGTCAGACACAGAGAGATTATTCCTCTACATGGTCCCATCACACACTCCCGGGGTCAGACAGAGAGAGATTATTCCTCTACACGGTACTATCAAACACTCCCGGTGTCAGATACAGAATGATTATTCCTCTACACGGTCCCATCAAACACTCCCGGGTCAGACTCAGAGTGATTATTCCTCTACACGGCCCCTTCAAACTCTCCCGGGGTCAGACACAGAGTGATTATTCCTCTACACCGCCCATCACACTCTCCCGGGGTCAGACACAGAATGTATCTCCCTCCCCACCGTCCCATCACACACTCCCGTGGTCAGACACAGAGTGATTATTCCTCTACACGGTCCCATCAAACACTCCCGGGGTCAGACACAGAGTGAATCCCCCTCCACACCGTCCCATCACACACTCCCGGGGTCAGACACAGAGAGACTATTCCTCTACACGGTGCCATGAAACACTCCCGGAGTAAGCCACAGAGTGATTATTCCTCTACACGGTCCATCAAGCTCTCCCCGGGTTCCGACACAGAGTGAATCTCCCTCCACACCGTCTTGTCACAAACTCCCGGGGTCAGACACAGAGTGATTATTCCTCTACACGGTCCCATCAAAAACTCCCGGGGTCAGACACAGAGTGAATCTCAATCCACACCGTCACATCACACACTCCCTGGGTCAGACACAGAGAGATTATTCCTCTACACGGTACTATCAAACACTCCCGGGGTCGGACACAGAGAGATTATTCCTCTACATGGTCCCATCAAACACTCCCGGGGTCACACACTGAGTGAATCTCCATCCTCACCGTCCCATCAAACACTCCCGGGGTCAGACACAGAGAGATTATTCCTCTACACGGTTCCATCAAACACTCCCGGTGTCAGACACAGAGTCATTATTCCTCTACACGGTCCCATCAAACACACCCGGGGTCAGACACAGAGTGAATCTCCCTCCACACCGTCCCATCACACACTCCCGTGGTCAGGCACAGAGTGATTCTTCCTCTACATGGTCCAATCAAACACTCCCGGGGTCAGACACAGACTGAATCTCCCTCCACCCCGTCCCATCACACACTCCCGTGGTCAGACACAGAGTGATTAATCCTTTACTCCGACGCATCACACACTCCCGTGGTCAAACACAGAGTGATTATTCCCATACACGGTCCCATCAAACACTCCCTGTGTTCAGACACAGAGAGATTATTCCTCTACGCTGTACCATCAAACACTCGGTGGGTCTGACACACAGTGATTATTCCTCTACACGGTCCCATCAAACACTCCCGGGGTCAGACACAGAGTGAAACTCCCTCCACGTCGTCCCATCACACACTCCCGGGGTCAGACAAAGAGTGATTATTCCTCTACACGGTACCATCAAACACTCCCGGGGTCAGACACAGAGTGATTATTCCTCTACACTGTCCCATCAAACACTCCCGGGGTCAGACACAGAGTGATTATTCCTCTACACGGCCCCATCAAACTCTCCCGGGGTCACACAGAGTGATTATTCCTCTACACGGTCCCATCAAACGCTCCCGGGGGTCACACACAGAGTAATTATTCCTCTACACGGTCCCATCAAACACTCCGTGTGTAAGACACAGAGTGATTATTCCTCTACACTGTCCCATCAAACACTCCCGGGGTCAGACACAGAGTGATTATTCCTCTACACGGCCCCATCAAACTCTCCCGGGGTCACACAGAGTGATTATTCCTCTACACGGTCCCATCAAACGCTCCCGGGGGTCACACACAGAGTAATTATTCCTCTACACGGTACCATCAAACACTCCCGGGTTCAGCCACAGACAGATTATTCCTCTACACGGTCCCATCAAACACTCCGGGGGTCAGGCACAGAGTGAATCTAAATCCTCACCGTCCCGTCACACACTCCCGGGGTGAGACACAGAGAGATTATTCCTCTACACGGTACTATCAAACACTCCCGGGGTCAGACACAGAGAGATTATTCCTCTACATGGTCCCATCACACACTCCCGGGGTCAGACAGAGAGAGATTATTCCTCTACACGGTACTATCAAACACTCCCGGTGTCAGATACAGAATGATTATTCCTCTACACGGTCCCATCAAACACTCCCGGGTCAGACTCAGAGTGATTATTCCTCTACACGGCCCCTTCAAACTCTCCCGGGGTCAGACACAGAGTGATTATTCCTCTACACCGCCCATCACACTCTCCCGGGGTCAGACACAGAATGTATCTCCCTCCCCACCGTCCCATCACACACTCCCGTGGTCAGACACAGAGTGATTATTCCTCTACACGGTCCCATCAAACACTCCCGGGGTCAGACACAGAGTGAATCCCCCTCCACACCGTCCCATCACACACTCCCGGGGTCAGACACAGAGAGACTATTCCTCTACACGGTGCCATGAAACACTCCCGGAGTAAGCCACAGAGTGATTATTCCTCTACACGGTCCATCAAGCTCTCCCCGGGTTCCGACACAGAGTGAATCTCCCTCCACACCGTCTTGTCACAAACTCCCGGGGTCAGACACAGAGTGATTATTCCTCTACACGGTCCCATCAAAAACTCCCGGGGTCAGACACAGAGTGAATCTCAATCCACACCGTCACATCACACACTCCCTGGGTCAGACACAGAGAGATTATTCCTCTACACGGTACTATCAAACACTCCCGGGGTCGGACACAGAGAGATTATTCCTCTACATGGTCCCATCAAACACTCCCGGGGTCACACACTGAGTGAATCTCCATCCTCACCGTCCCATCAAACACTCCCGGGGTCAGACACAGAGAGATTATTCCTCTACACGGTTCCATCAAACACTCCCGGTGTCAGACACAGAGTCATTATTCCTCTACACGGTCCCATCAAACACACCCGGGGTCAGACACAGAGTGAATCTCCCTCCACACCGTCCCATCACACACTCCCGTGGTCAGGCACAGAGTGATTCTTCCTCTACATGGTCCAATCAAACACTCCCGGGGTCAGACACAGACTGAATCTCCCTCCACCCCGTCCCATCACACACTCCCGTGGTCAGACACAGAGTGATTAATCCTTTACTCCGACGCATCACACACTCCCGTGGTCAAACACAGAGTGATTATTCCCATACACGGTCCCATCAAACACTCCCTGTGTTCAGACACAGAGAGATTATTCCTCTACGCTGTACCATCAAACACTCGGTGGGTCTGACACACAGTGATTATTCCTCTACACGGTCCCATCAAACACTCCCGGGGTCAGACACAGAGTGAAACTCCCTCCACGTCGTCCCATCACACACTCCCGGGGTCAGACAAAGAGTGATTATTCCTCTACACGGTACCATCAAACACTCCCGGGGTCAGACACAGAGTGATTATTCCTCTACACTGTCCCATCAAACACTCCCGGGGTCAGACACAGAGTGATTATTCCTCTACACGGCCCCATCAAACTCTCCCGGGGTCACACAGAGTGATTATTCCTCTACACGGTCCCATCAAACGCTCCCGGGGGTCACACACAGAGTAATTATTCCTCTACACGGTCCCATCAAACACTCCGTGTGTAAGACACAGAGTGATTATTCCTCTACACTGTCCCATCAAACACTCCCGGGGTCAGACACAGAGTGATTATTCCTCTACACGGCCCCATCAAACTCTCCCGGGGTCACACAGAGTGATTATTCCTCTACACGGTCCCATCAAACGCTCCCGGGGGTCACACACAGAGTAATTATTCCTCTACACGGTACCATCAAACACTCCCGGGTTCAGCCACAGACAGATTATTCCTCTACACGGTCCCATCAAACACTCCGGGGGTCAGGCACAGAGTGAATCTAAATCCTCACCGTCCCGTCACACACTCCCGGGGTGAGACACAGAGAGATTATTCCTCTACACGGTACTATCAAACACTCCCGGGGTCAGACACAGAGAGATTATTCCTCTACATGGTCCCATCACACACTCCCGGGGTCAGACAGAGAGAGATTATTCCTCTACACGGTACTATCAAACACTCCCGGTGTCAGATACAGAATGATTATTCCTCTACACGGTCCCATCAAACACTCCCGGGTCAGACTCAGAGTGATTATTCCTCTACACGGCCCCTTCAAACTCTCCCGGGGTCAGACACAGAGTGATTATTCCTCTACACCGCCCATCACACTCTCCCGGGGTCAGACACAGAATGTATCTCCCTCCCCACCGTCCCATCACACACTCCCGTGGTCAGACACAGAGTGATTATTCCTCTACACGGTCCCATCAAACACTCCCGGGGTCAGACACAGAGTGAATCCCCCTCCACACCGTCCCATCACACACTCCCGGGGTCAGACACAGAGAGACTATTCCTCTACACGGTGCCATGAAACACTCCCGGAGTAAGCCACAGAGTGATTATTCCTCTACACGGTCCATCAAGCTCTCCCCGGGTTCCGACACAGAGTGAATCTCCCTCCACACCGTCTTGTCACAAACTCCCGGGGTCAGACACAGAGTGAATCTCAATCCACACCGTCACATCACACACTCCCTGGGTCAGACACAGAGAGATTATTCCTCTACACGGTACTATCAAACACTCCCGGGGTCGGACACAGAGAGATTATTCCTCTACATGGTCCCATCAAACACTCCCGGGGTCACACACTGAGTGAATCTCCCTCCACACCGTCCCATCACACTCTCCCGTGGTCAGACACAGAGTGATTATTCCTCTACACGGTCCCATCAAACACACCCGGGGTCAGACACAGAGTGAATCTCCCTCCACACCGTCCCATCACACACTCCCGTGGTCAGGCACAGAGTGATTCTTCCTCTACATGGTCCAATCAAACACTCCCGGGGTCAGACACAGACTGAATCTCCCTCCACCCCGTCCCATCACACACTCCCGTGGTCAGACACAGAGTGATTAATCCTTTACTCCGACGCATCACACACTCCCGTGGTCAAACACAGAGTGATTATTCCCATACACGGTCCCATCAAACACTCCCTGGGTTCAGACACAGAGAGATTATTCCTCTACGCTGTACCATCAAACACTCGGTGGGTCTGACACACAGTGATTATTCCTCTACACGGTCCCATCAAACACTCCCGGGGTCAGACACAGAGTGAAACTCCCTCCACGTCGTCCCATCACACACTCCCGGGGTCAGACAAAGAGTGATTATTCCTCTACACGGTACCATCAAACACTCCCGGGGTCAGACACAGAGTGATTATTCCTCTACACTGTCCCATCAAACACTCCCGGGGTCAGACACAGAGTGATTATTCCTCTACACGGCCCCATCAAACTCTCCCGGGGTCACACAGAGTGATTATTCCTCTACACGGTCCCATCAAACGCTCCCGGGGGTCACACACAGAGTAATTATTCCTCTACACGGTCCCATCAAACACTCCGTGTGTAAGACACAGAGTGATTATTCCACTACAAGGTCCCATCAAACACTCCCGGGGTCAGACACGGAGAGATTATTCCTCTACACGGTACCATCAAACACTCCCGGGTTCAGCCACAGACAGATTATTCCTCTACACGGTCCCATCAAACACTCCGGGGGTCAGGCACAGAGTGAATCTAAATCCTCACCGTCCCGTCACACACTCCCGGGGTGAGACACAGAGAGATTATTCCTCTACACGGTACTATCAAACACTCCCGGGGTCAGACACAGAGAGATTATTCCTCTACATGGTCCCATCACACACTCCCGGGGTCAGACAGAGAGAGATTATTCCTCTACACGGTACTATCAAACACTCCCGGTGTCAGATACAGAATGATTATTCCTCTACACGGTCCCATCAAACACTCCCGGGTCAGACTCAGAGTGATTATTCCTCTACACGGCCCCTTCAAACTCTCCCGGGGTCAGACACAGAGTGATTATTCCTCTACACCGCCCATCACACTCTCCCGGGGTCAGACACAGAATGTATCTCCCTCCCCACCGTCCCATCACACACTCCCGTGGTCAGACACAGAGTGATTATTCCTCTACACGGTCCCATCAAACACTCCCGGGGTCAGACACAGAGTGAATCCCCCTCCACACCGTCCCATCACACACTCCCGGGGTCAGACACAGAGAGACTATTCCTCTACGCGGTGCCATGAAACACTCCCGGAGTAAGCCACAGAGTGATTATTCCTCTACACGGTCCATCAAGCTCTCCCCGGGTTCCGACACAGAGTGAATCTCCCTCCACACCGTCTTGTCACAAACTCCCGGGGTCAGACACAGAGTGATTATTCCTCTACACGGTCCCATCAAAAACTCCCGGGGTCAGACACAGAGTGAATCTCAATCCACACCGTCACATCACACACTCCCTGGGTCAGACACAGAGAGATTATTCCTCTACACGGTACTATCAAACACTCCCGGGGTCGGACACAGAGAGATTATTCCTCTACATGGTCCCATCAAACACTCCCGGGGTCACACACTGAGTGAATCTCCATCCTCACCGTCCCATCAAACACTCCCGGGGTCAGACACAGAGAGATTATTCCTCTACACGGTTCCATCAAACACTCCCGGTGTCAGACACAGAGTCATTATTCCTCTACTAGGTCACATCAAACATTTCCGTGGTCAGACCCAGAGTGATTATTCCTCTACACGGTACCATCACACACTCCCGGTGTCAGTCACTGTGTGAATCTCCTTCAACACCGTCCCATCACACACTCCCGGGGTCAGACACAGAGTGAATCTCCGTCCACACCTTCCCATCACACACTCCCGTGGTCAGACACAGTGTGATTATTCCTCTACACGGTACCATCAAACACCACCCGGGGTCAGACACAGAGAGATTATTCCTCTACACGGACCCATCAAACACTCCCGAGGTCAGACACAGAGTGAATCTCAATCCTCAGCGTCCAATCACTCACACCCGGGGTCAGACACAGAGAGAATATTCCTCTACACGGTACCATCAAACACTCCCGGGGTCAGACACAGAGAGATTATTCCTCTACACGGTCCCATCAAACACTCCCGGGGTCAGTTATAGACTGAATCACCCTCCACACCGTCCCATCACACACTCCCGGGGTCAGACACAGAGTGATTATTGATCTACATGGTCCCATCAAACACTCCCGGGTTCAGCCACAGAGCGATTATTCCTCTACACCGCCCAGCACACTCTCCCGGGGTCAGACACAGAGTGAATCTGCCTCCACACGGTCCCATCACACACTCCCCTGGTCAGACACAGAGTGATTTTTCCTCTACACGGTCCAGTCAAACACTCCCGGGGTCAGACACAGAGTGAATCTCCCTCCACACCGTCCCATCACACACTCCCGTGGTCAGACACAGTGTGATTATTCCTCTACACGGTCCCATCAAACACTCCCGGGGTCAGACACAGACTGAATCTCCCTCCACACCGTCCCATCACACACTCCCGTGGTCAAACACAGAGTGATTATTCCTCTACACGGTACCATCAAACACTCCCGGGGTCAGACACAGAGTCATTATCCCTCTACAAGGTCACATCAAACACTTCCGTGGTCAGACACAGAGTGATTATTCCTCTACACGGCCCCATCAAACTCTCCCGGGGTCAGACACAGACTGAATCTCCCTCCACACAGACCCATCATACAATCCCGGGGTCAGACACAGAGTGATTATTCCTCTACACGGCCAATCAAACAATCCCGTGGTCAGACACAGAGTGATTATTGATCTACACGGTCCAATCAAACACTCCCGGGGTCAGACACAGAGTGAATCTCCCTCCACACCGTCCCATCACACACTCCCGTGGTCAGACACAGAGTGATTATTCCTCTACACGGTCACTTCAAGCACTCCCGGGGTCTGACACAGAGTGATTATTGATCTACACGGTCCAATCAAACACTCCCGGGGTCAGACACAGAGCGATTATTCCTCTACACCGCCCATCACACTCTCCCGGGGTCAGACACAGAGTGAATCTCCCTCCACACGGTCCCATCACACACTCCCGTGGTCAGACACAGAGTGATTTTTCCTCTACACGGTCCAGTCAAACACTCCCGGGGTCAGACACAGAGTGAATCTCCCTCCACACCGTCCCATCACACACTCCCGTGGTCAGACACAGTGTGATTATTCCTCTACACGGTACCATCAAACACTCCCGGGGTCAGACACAGAGAGATTATTCCTCTACACGGACCCATCAAACACTCCCGAGGTCAGACACAGAGTGAATCTCAATCCTCAGCGTCCAATCACTCACACCCGGGGTCAGACACAGAGAGAATATTCCTCTACACGGTACCATCAAACACTCCCGGGGTCAGACACAGAGAGATTATTCCTCTACACGGTCCCATCAAACACTCCCGGGGTCAGTTATAGACTGAATCACCCTCCACACCGTCCCATCACACACTCCCGGGGTCAGACACAGAGTGATTATTGATCTACATGGTCCCATCAAACACTCCCGGGTTCAGCCACAGAGCGATTATTCCTCTACACCGCCCAGCACACTCTCCCGGGGTCAGACACAGAGTGAATCTGCCTCCACACGGTCCCATCACACACTCCCCTGGTCAGACACAGAGTGATTTTTCCTCTACACGGTCCAGTCAAACACTCCCGGGGTCAGATACAGAGTGAATCTCCCTCCACACCGTCCCATCACACACTCCCGTGGTCAGACACAGTGTGATTATTCCTCTACACGGTCCCATCAAACACTCCCGGGGTCAGACACAGACTGAATCTCCCTCCACACCGTCCCATCACACACTCCCGTGGTCAAACACAGAGTGATTATTCCTCTACATGGTTCCATCAAACACTCCCGGGGTCAGACACAGGGTGAATCTCCCTCCACACAGTCCCATCACACACTCCCAGGGTCAGCCACACAGGGATTATTCCTCTACATTGTTCCATCAAACACTCCCGGGGTCAGACACAGTGTGAATCTCCCTCCACACAGTCCCATCACACACTCCCAGGGTCAGACACAGAGGGATTATTCCTCTACACGGTCCAGTCAAACACTCCCGGGGTCAGACTCAGAGTGAATCTCCCTCCACACCGTCCCATCACACACTCCCGTGGTCAGACACAGTGTGATTATTCCTCTACACGGTCCCATCAAACACTCCCGGGGTCAGACACAGACTGAATCTCCCTCCACACCGTCCCATCACACACTCCCGTGGTCAAACACAGAGTGATTATTCCTCTACATGGTTCCATCAAAGACTCCCGGGGTCAGACACAGGGTGACTCTCCGTCCACACAGTCCCATCACACACTCCCATGGTCAGACACACAGGGATTATTCCTCTACATTGTTCCATCAAACACTCCCGGGGTAAGACACAGAGTGAATCTCCCTCCACACCGTCCCATCACACACTCCCGGGGTCAGACACAGAGAGATTATTCCTCTACACGTTATAGTCAAACACTCCCGGGGTCAGACACAGAGAGATTATTACTCTACACGGTCCCATCAAACACTCCCGGGGTCAGACACAGAGTGAATCTCCCTCCACACCGTCCCATCACACACTCCCGGGGTCAGACATAGAGAGATTATTCCTCTACAAGGTCTCATCAAACTCTTCCGTGGTCAGACACAGTGTGATTATTCCTCTACACGGTGCCATCACACTCTCCCGGTGTCTGACACAGGGTGAATCTCCTTCAACACTGTCCCATCACACACTCCCAGGGTCAGACACAGAGGGATTATTCCTCTACACGGTCCCATCAAACACTCCCGGGGTCAGACAGAGAGTGAATCTCCCTCCACACCGTCCCATCACACACTCCCGTGGTCAGACACAGAGTGATTATTCCTCTACACGGTCCCATCAAACACTCCCGGGGTCAGACACAGAGTGATTATTGATCTACACGGTCCAATCAAACACTCCCGGGGTCAGACACAGAGCGATTATTCCTCTACACCGCCCATCACACTCTCCCGGGGTCAGACACAGAGTGAATCTCCCTCCACACGGTCCCATCACACACTCCCGTGGTCAGACACAGAGTGATTTTTCCTCTACACGGTCCAGTCAAACACTCCCGGGGTCAGACACAGAGTGACTCTCCCTCCACACGGTCCCATCACACACTCCCGTGGTCAGACACAGAGTGATTTTTCCTCTACACGGTCCAGTCAAACACTCCCGGGGTCAGACACAGAGTGAATCTCCCTCCACACCGTCCCATCACACACTCCCGTGGTCAGACACAGAGAGATTATTCCTCTACACGGTACCATCAATCACTCCCGGGGTCAAACACAGAGAGATTATTCCTCTACACGGACCCATCAAACACTCCCGGGGTCAGACAGAGAGTGAATCTCAATCCTCAGCGTCCAATCACACACACCCGGGGTCAGACACAGAGAGATTATTCCTCTACACGGTACCATCAAACACTCCCGGGGTCAGTTATAGACTGAATCACCCTCCACACCGTCCCATCACACACTCCCGGGGTCAGACACAGAGTGATTATTGATCTACATGGTCCCATCAAACACTCCCGGGTTCAGCCACAGAGCGATTATTCCTCTACACCGCCCATCACACTCTCCCGGGGTCAGACACAGAGTGAAACTGCCTCCACACGGTCCCATCACACACTCCCGGGGTCAGACATAGAGAGATTATTCCTCTACAAGGTCTCATCAAACTCTTCCGTGGTCAGACACAGTGTGATTATTCCTCTACACGGTGCCATCACACTCTCCCGGTGTCTGACACAGGGTGAATCTCCTTCAACACTGTCCCATCACACACTCCCAGGGTCAGACACAGAGGGATTATTCCTCTACACGGTCCCATCAAACACTCCCGGGGTCAGACAGAGAGTGAATCTCCCTCCACACCGTCCCATCACACACTCCCGTGGTCAGACACAGAGTGATTATTCCTCTACACGGTCCCATCAAACACTCCCGGGGTCAGACACAGAGTGATTATTGATCTACACGGTCCAATCAAACACTCCCGGGGTCAGACACAGAGCGATTATTCCTCTACACCGCCCATCACACTCTCCCGGGGTCAGACACAGAGTGAATCTCCCTCCACACGGTCCCATCACACACTCCCGTGGTCAGACACAGAGTGATTTTTCCTCTACACGGTCCAGTCAAACACTCCCGGGGTCAGACACAGAGTGACTCTCCCTCCACACGGTCCCATCACACACTCCCGTGGTCAGACACAGAGTGATTTTTCCTCTACACGGTCCAGTCAAACACTCCCGGGGTCAGACACAGAGTGAATCTCCCTCCACACCGTCCCATCACACACTCCCGTGGTCAGACACAGAGAGATTATTCCTCTACACGGTACCATCAATCACTCCCGGGGTCAGACACAGAGAGATTATTCCTCTACACGGACCCATCAAACACTCCCGGGGTCAGACAGAGAGTGAATCTCAATCCTCAGCGTCCAATCACACACACCCGGGGTCAGACACAGAGAGATTATTCCTCTACACGGTACCATCAAACACTCCCGGGGTCAGTTATAGACTGAATCACCCTCCACACCGTCCCATCACACACTCCCGGGGTCAGACACAGAGTGATTATTGATCTACATGGTCCCATCAAACACTCCCGGGTTCAGCCACAGAGCGATTATTCCTCTACACCGCCCATCACACTCTCCCGGGGTCAGACACAGAGTGAATCTGCCTCCACACGGTCCCATCACACACTCCCGTGGTCAGACACAGAGTGATTTTTCCTCTACACGGTCCAGTCAAACACTCCCGGGGTCAGACACAGAGTGAATCTCCCTCCACACCGTCCCATCACACACTCCCGTGGTCAGACACAGTGTGATTATTCCTCTACACGGTCCCATCAAACACTCCCGGGGTCAGACACAGACTGAATCTCCCTCCACACCGTCCCATCACATCCTCCCGTGGTCAAACACAGAGTGATTATTCCTCTACATGGTTCCATCAAACACTCCCGGGGTCAGACACAGGGTGAATCTCCCTCCACACAGTCCCATCACACACTCCCAGGGTCAGACACACAGGGATTATTCCTCTACATTGTTCCATCAAACACTCCCGGGGTCAGACACAGTGTGAATCTCCCTCCACACAGTCCCATCACACACTCCCAGGGTCAGACACAGAGGGATTATTCCTCTACACGGTCCCATCAAACACTCCCGGGGTCAGACACAGAGTGAATCTCCCTCCACACCGTCCCATCACACACTCCCGGAGTCTGACACAGAGAGATTATTCCTCTACACGGTACAGTCAAACACTCCCGGGGTCAGACACAGAGAGATTATTACTCTACACGGTCCCATCAAACACTCCCGGGGTCAGACACAGAGTGAATCTCCCTCCACACCGTCCCATCACACACTCCCGGGGTCAGACACAGAGAGATTATTCCTCTACAAGGTCTCATCAAATTCTTCCGTGGTCACACACAGAGAGATTATTCCTCTACACGGTACCATCACACTCTCCCGGTGTCAGACACAGGGTGAATCTCCTTCAACACTGTCCCATCACACTCTGCCGGGGTCAGACACAGAGTGAATCTCCCTCCACGCCGTCCCATCACACACTCCCGGGGTCAGACACAGAGTGATTATTCCTCTACACGGTCCCAGCAAACATTCCCGGGGTCAGAAAAAGTTTGATTATTCCTCTACGCGGCCCCATCAAACTCTCCCGGGGTCAGACACAGAGTGATTATTCCTCTACACAGTCCCATCAAACGATCCCGGTGGTCAGACACAGAGTGATTATTCCTCTACACGGTACCATCAAACACTCCCAGGGTCAGACACAGAGTGATTATTCCTCTACACGGTTCCATCAAACACTCCCGGGGTCAGAATCAGTGTTAATCTCCCTCCACACCGTCCCATCACACACTCCCGGGGTCAGACACAGAGTGATTATTGATCTACACGGTCCAATCAAACACTCCCGTGGTCAGACACAGAGCGGTTATTCCTCTACACCGCCCATCACACTCTCCCGGGGTCAGACACAGAGTGAATCTCCCTCCACACGGTCCCATCACACACTCCCGTGGTCAGACACAGAGTGATTTTTCCTATACACGGTCCAGTCAAACACTCCCGGGGTCAGACACAGAGAGAATCTCCCTCCACACCGTCCCATCACACACTCCCGTGGTCAGACACAGTGTGATTATTCCTCTACACGGACCCATCAAACACTCCCGGGGTGAGGCACAGAGTGAATCTCAATCCTCAGCGTCCAATCACACACACCCGGGGTCTGACACAGAGAGATTATTCCTCTACACGGTACCATCAAACACTCCCGGGGTCAGACACAGAGAGATTATTCCTCTACACGGTCCCATCATACACTCCCGGTGTCAGACACAGAGTCATTATCCCTCTACAAGGTCACATCAAACACATCCGTGGTCAGACACAGAGTGATTATTCCTCTACACGGCCCCAGCAAACTCTCCCGGTGTCAGACACAGACGGAATCTCCCTCCACACCGTCCCATCATACAAACCCGGGGACAGACACAGAGTGATTATTCCTCTACACGGTCCAATCAAACACTCCCTTGGTCAGCCGCAGAGTGATTATCCCTCTACACCGCCCATCACACTCTCCCGGGGTCAGACACAGAGTGAATCTCCCTCACACCGTCCCATCACACACTCCCGGGGTAAGACACAGAATGATTATTCCTCTACAAGGTCCCATCAAACACTACCGGGGACAGACACAGAGTGAATCTCAATTCACACCGTCCCATCACACACTCCCAGTGTCAGACACAGAGAGTTTATTCCTCTACACGGTACAATCAAACACTCCCGCGGTCAGACACAGAGAGATTATTCCTCTACACGGACCCATCAAACACTCCCGGGGTCAGACACAGAGTGAATCTAAATCCTCAGCGTCCAATCACACACACCCGGGGTCAGACACAGAGAGATTATTCCTCTACACGGTACCATCAAACACTCCCGGGATCAGACACAGAGTGATTATTCCTCT
Organism: Hypanus sabinus; assembly: GCF_030144855.1. Taxonomy (NCBI): domain Eukaryota; kingdom Metazoa; phylum Chordata; class Chondrichthyes; order Myliobatiformes; family Dasyatidae; genus Hypanus; species Hypanus sabinus. The sequence goes on from NW_026781691.1 coordinate 78,675, forward strand.
ACACGGTACCATCAAACACTCCCGGGGTCAGACACAGAGTTATTATTCCTGTACGCGGTTCCATCAAACACTCCCGGGGTCAGACACAGAGTGAATCTCAATCCTCAGCGTCCAAACACACACTCCCGGGGTCAGACACAGAGAGATTATTCCTCTACACGGACCCATCAAACACTCCCGGGGAGAGACACAGAGTGAATCTCAATCCTCAGCGTCCAATCACACACACCCGGGGTCAGACACAGAGAGATTATTCCTCTACACGGTACCATCAAACACTCCCGGGGTCAGACACAGAGTGAATCTCCCTCCACACCGTCCCATCACACACTCCCGTGGTCAGACACAGTGTGATTATTCCTCTACACGGTCCCATCAAACAATCCCGGGGTCAGACATAGACTGAATCTCCCTCCACACCGTCCCATCACACACTCCCGTGGTCAGACACAGAGTGATTAATACTCTACACCGACGCATCACACACTCCCGTGGTCAAACACAGAGTGATTATTCCCCTACACGGTTCCATCAAACACTCCCGGGGTCAGAAACAGAGTTATTATTCCTCTACGCGGTCCCATCAAAAACTCCCGGGGTCAGACGCAGAGTGAATCTCCCTCACACCGTCCCATCACACACTCCCGGGGTAAGAAACAGAGTGATTATTCCTCTACAAGGTCCCATCAAGCACTACCGGGGACAGACACAGAGTGAATCTCAATTCACACCGTCCCATCACACAGTCCAGGGGTCAGACACAGAGAGTTTTTTCCTCTACACGGTACCATCAAACTCCCCCGGGGTCAGACACAGAGAGATTATTCCTCTACACGGACCCATCAAACACTCCCGGGGTCAGACACAGAGTGAATCTCAATCCTCAGCGTCCAAACACACACACCCGGGGTCAGACACAGAGAGATTATTCCTCTACACGGACCCATCAAACACTCCCGGGGTCAGACACAGAGTGAATCTCAATTCACACCGTCCCATCACACACTCCCGGGGTCCGACACAGAGAGTTTATTCCTCTACACGGTACCATCAAACACTCCCGGGGTCAGATACAGAGAGATTATTCCTCTACACGGACCCTTCTAACAATCCCGGGGTCAGACACAGAGTGAATCTCAATCCTCACCGTCCAATCACACACACCCGGGGTCAGACACAGAGAGATTATTCCTCTACACGGTACCATCAAACACTCCCGGGGTGAGACACAGAGTCATTATCCCTCTACAAGGTCACATCAAACACTTCCGTGGTCAGACACAGAGTGATTATTCCTCTACACGGCCCCATCAAACTCTCCCGGGGTCAGACACAGACTGAATCTCCCTCCACACAGACCCATCATACAATCCCGGGGTCAGACAGAGTGATTATTCCTCTACACGGTCCAATCAAACACTCCCGGGGTCAGCCGCAGAGTGATTATCCCTCTACACCGCCCATCACACTCTCCCGGGGTCAGTCACAGAGTGAATCTCCCTCCACACCGTCCCATCACACACTCCCGTGGTCAGACACAGTGTGATTATTGCTCTACACGGTCCCATCAAACACTCCCGGGGTCAGACACAAAGTGACTCTCCCTCCACACCGTCCCATCACACACTCCCGTGGTCAGACACAGTGTGATTATTCCTCCACACGGTCCCATCAAACACTCCCGGGGTCAGACATAGACTGAATCTCCCTCCACACCGTCCCATCACACACTCCCGTGGTCAGACACAGAGAGATTAATACTCTACACCGACGCATCACACACTCCCGTGGTCAAACACAGAGTGATTATTCCTCTACACGGTTCCATCAAACACTCCCGGGGTCAGAATCAGGGTGAATCTCCCTCCACACCGTCCCATCACACACTCCCGTGGTCAGACACAGTGTGATTATTCCTCTACACGGTCCCATCAAACACTCCCGGGGTCAGACACAAAGTGACTCTCCCTCCACACCGTCCCATCACGCACTCCCTTGGTCAGACACAGTGTGATTATTCCTCCACACGGTCCCATCAAACACTCCCGGGGTCAGACATAGACTGAATCTCCCTCCACACCGTCCCATCACACACTCCCGTGGTCAGACACAGAGAGATTAATACTCTACACCGACGCATCACACACTCCCGGGGTCAGACACAGAGTGATTATTGATCTACACGGTCCAATGAAACACTCCCGGATCAGACACAGAGAGATTATTCCTCTACACGGTACCATCAAACACTCCCCGGGTCAGACACACAGAGATTATTCCTCTTCCCGGTCCCATCAAACACTCCCGGGTTCAGCCACTGAGTGATTATTCCTCTACACCGCCCATCACACTCTCCCGGGGTCAGACACAGAGTGAAACTCGCTCCCACGGTCCCATCACACACTCCCGTGGTCAGACACAGTGTGATTATTCCTCTACACGGTCCCATCAAATACTCCCGGGGTCAGACACAGACTGAATCTCCCTCCACACCGTCCCATCACACACTCCCGTGGTCAAACACAGAGTGATTATTCCTCTACATGGTTCCATCAAACACTCCCGTGCTCAGACACAGGCTGAATCTCCCTCCACACAGTCCCATCACACACTCCCAGGGTCAGACACACAGGGATTATTCCTCTACATTGTTCCATCAAACACTCCCGGGGTCAGACACAGTGTGAATCTCCCTCCACACAGTCCCATCACACACTCCCAGTGTCAGACACAGAGTGATGATTCCTCTACACGGACCCATCAAACATTCCCGGGGTCAGAAACAGCGTGATTATTCCTCTACGCGGCCCCATCAAACTCTCTCGGGTTCAGACAGAGTGATTATTCCTCTACACGGTCCCATCAAACGATCCCGGTGGTCAGACACAGAGTGATTATTCCTCTACAAGATACCATCAAACACTCCCAGGGTCAGACACAGAGTTATTATTCCTCTACGCGGTCCCATCAAAAACTCCCGGGGTCAGACGCAGAGTGAATCTCCCTCACACCGTCCCATCACACACTCCCGGGGTAAGACACAGAGTGATTATTCCTCTACAAGGTCCCATCAAGCACTACCGGGGTCAGACACAGAGAGATTATTCCTCTACACGGACCCATCAAACTCCCCCGGGGTCAGCCACAGAGAGATTATTCCTCTACACGGACCCATCAAACACTCCCGGGGTCAGACACAGAGTGAATCTCAATCCTCAGCGTCCAAACACACACACCCTGGGTCAGACACAGAGTGATTATTCCTCTACACGGTACCATCAAACTCCCCCGGGGTCAGACACAGAGAGATTATTCCTCTACACGGACCCATCAAACACTCCCGGGGTCAGACACAGAGTGAATCTCAATCCTCAGCGTCCAAACACACACACCCTGGGTCAGACACAGAGAGATTATTCCTCTACACGGACCCATCAAACACTCCCGGGGTCAGACACAGAGTGAATCTGAATTCACACCGTCCCATCACACACTCCCGCGGTCAGACACAGAGAGTTTATTCCTCTACACGGTACCATCAAACACTCCGGGGTCAGATACAGAGAGATTATTCCTCTACACGGACCCATCTAACAATCCCGGGGTCAGACACAGAGTGAATCTCAATCCTCACCGTCCAATCACACACACCCGGGGTCAGACACAGAGAGATTATTCCTCTACACGGTACCATCAAACACTCCCGGGGTCAGACACAGAGTCATTATCCCTCTACAAGGTCACATCAAACACTTCCGTGGTCAGACACAGAGTGATTATTCCTCTCCACGGCCCCATCAAACTCTCCCGGGGTCAGACACAGACTGAATCTACCTCCACACAGACCCATCATACAATCCCGGGGTCAGACACAGAGTGATTATTCCTCTACACGGCCAATCAAACAATCCCGGGGTCAGACACAGAGTGATAATTGATCTACACGGTCCAATCAAACACTCCCGGGGTCAGACACAGAGTGAATCTCCCTCCACACCGTCCCATCACACACTCCCGTGGTCAGACACAGAGTGATTATTGATCTACACGGTCCAATCAAACACTCCCGGGGTCAGACACAGAGCGATTATTCCTCTACACCGCCCATCACACTCTCCCGGGGTCAGACACAGAGTGAATCTCCCTCCACACGGTCCAGTCAAACACTCCTGGGGTCAGACACAGAGTGAATCTCCCTCCACACCGTCCCATCACACACTCCCGTGGTCAGACACAGAGTGATTTTTCCTCTACACGGTCCAGTCAAACACTCCTGGGGTCAGACACAGAGTGAATCTCCCTCCACACCGTCCCATCACACACTCCAGGGGTCAGACACAGAGAGTTTTTTCCTCTACACGGTACCATCAAACTCCCCCGGGGTCAGACACAGAGAGATTATTCCTCTACACGGACCCATCAAATACTCCCGGGGTCAGACACAGAGTGAATCTCAATCCTCAGCGTCCAAACACACACACCCTGGGTCAGACACAGAGAGATTATTCCTCTACACGGACCCATCAAACACTCCCGGGGTCAGACACAGAGTGAATCTGAATTCACACCGTCCCATCACACACTCCCGCGGTCAGACACAGAGAGTTTATTCCTCTACACGGTACCATCAAACACTCCCGGGGTCAGATACAGAGAGATTATTCCTCTACACGGACCCATCTAACAATCCCGGGGTCAGACACAGAGTGAATCTCAATCCTCACCGTCCAATCACACACACCCGGGGTCAGACACAGAGAGATTATTCCTCTACACGGTACCATCAAACACTCCCGGGGTCAGACACAGAGTCATTATCCCTCTACAAGGTCACATCAAACAATTCCGTGGTCAGACACAGAGTGATTATTCCTCTCCACGGCCCCATCAAACTCTCCCGGGGTCAGACACAGACTGAATCTCCCTCCACACAGACCCATCATACAATCCCTGGGTCAGACACAGAGTGATTATTCCTCTACACGGCCAATCAAACAATCCCGGGGTCAGACACAGAGTGATTATTGATCTACACGGTCCAATCAAACACTCCCGGGGTCAGACACAGAGTGAATCTCCCTCCACACCGTCCCATCACACACTCCCGTGGTCAGACACAGAGTGATTATTCCTCTACACGGTCACATCAAACACTCCCGGGGTCAGACACAGAGTGATTATTGATCTACACGGTCCAATCAAACACTCCCGGGGTCAGACACAGAGCGATTATTCCTCTACACCGCCCATCACACTCTCCCGGGGTCAGACACAGAGTGAATCTCCCTCCACACGGTCCAGTCAAACACTCCTGGGGTCAGACACAGAGTGAATCTCCCTCCACACCGTCCCATCACACACTCCCGTGGTCAGACACAGAGTGATTTTTCCTCTACACGGTCCAGTCAAACACTCCTGGGGTCAGACACAGAGTGAATCTCCCTCCACACCGTCCCATCACACACTCCCGTGGTCAGACACAGTGTGATTATTCCTCTACACGGTACCATCAAACACTTCCGGGGTCAGACACAGAGAGATTATTCCTCTACACGGACCCATCAAACACTCCCGAGGTCAGACACAGAGTGAATCTCAATCCTCAGCGTCCAATCACTCACACCCGGGGTCAGACACAGAGAGATTATTCCTCTACCCGGTACCATCAAACACTCCCGGGGTCAGACACAGAGAGATTATTCCTCTACACGGTCCCATCAAACACTCCCTGGGTCAGTTATAGACTGAATCACCCTCCACACCGTCCCATCACACACTCCCGGGGTCAGACACAGAGTGATTATTCCCCTACACGGTTCCATCAAACACTCCCGGGGTCAGAAACAGAGTTATTATTCCTCTACGCGGTCCCATCAAAAACTCCCGGGGTCAGACACAGACTGAATCTCCCTCCACACAGACCCATCATACAATCCCGGGGTCAGACACAGAGTGATTATTCCTCTACACGGCCAATCAAACAATCTCGGGGTCAGACACAGAGTGATTATTGATCTACACGGTCCAATCAAACACTCCCGGGGTCAGACACAGAGTGAATCTCCCTCCACACCGTCCCATCACACACTCCCGTGGTCAGACACAGAGTGATTATTCCTCTACACGGTCACATCAAACACTCCCGGGGTCAGACACAGAGTGATTATTGATCTACACGGTCCAATCAAACACTCCCGGGGTCAGACACAGAGCGATTATTCCTCTACACCGCCCATCACACTCTCCCGGGGTCAGACACAGAGTGAATCTCCCTCCACACGGTCCAGTCAAACACTCCTGGGGTCAGACACAGAGTGAATCTCCCTCCACACCGTCCCATCACACACTCCCGTGGTCAGACACAGAGTGATTTTTCCTCTACACGGTCCAGTCAAACACTCCTGGGGTCAGACACAGAGTGAATCTCCCTCCACACCGTCCCATCACACACTCCCGTGGTCAGACACAGTGTGATTATTCCTCTACACGGTACCATCTAACACTCCCGGGGTCAGACACAGAGAGATTATTCCTCTACACGGACCCATCAAACACTCACGAGGTCAGACACAGAGTGAATCTCAATCCTCAGCGTCCAATCACTCACACCCGGGGTCAGACACAGAGAGATTATTCCTCTACCCGGTACCATCAAACACTCCCGGGGTCAGACACAGAGAGATTATTCCTCTACACGGTCCCATCAAACACTCCCGGGGTCAGTTATAGACTGAATCACCCTCCACACCGTCCCATCACACACTCCCGGGGTCAGACACAGAGTGATTATTCCCCTACACGGTTCCATCAAACACTCCCGGGGTCAGAAACAGAGTTATTATTCCTCTACGCGGTCCCATCAAAAACTCCCGGGGTCAGACGCAGAGTGAATCTCCCTCACACCGTCCCATCACACACTCCCGGGGTAAGACACAGAGTGATTATTCCTCTACAAGGTCCCATCAAGCACTACCGGGGACAGACACAGAGTGAATCTCAATTCACACCGTCCCATCACACAGTCCAGGGGTCAGACACAGAGAGTTTTTTCCTCTACACGGTACCATCAAACTCCCCCGGGGTCAGACACAGAGAGATTATTCCTCTACACGGACCCATCAAACACTCCCGGGGTCAGACACAGAGTGAATCTCAATCCTCAGCGTCCAAACACACACACCCGTGGTCAGACACAGAGAGATTATTCCTCTACACGGACCCATCAAACACTCCCGGGGTCAGACACAGAGTGAATCTCAATTCACACCGTCCCATCACACACTCCCGGGGTCCGACACAGAGAGTTTATTCCTCTACACGGTACCATCAAACACTCCCGGGGTCAGATACAGAGAGATTATTCCTCTACACGGACCCTTCTAACAATCCCGGGGTCAGACACAGAGTGAATCTCAATCCTCACCGTCCAATCACACACACCCGGGGTCAGACACAGAGAGATTATTCCTCTACACGGTACCATCAAACACTCCCGGGGTCAGACACAGAGTCATTATCCCTCTACAAGGTCACATCAAACACTTCCGTGGTCAGACACAGAGTGATTATTCCTCTACACGGCCCCATCAAACTCTCCCGGGGTCAGACACAGACTGAATCTCCCTCCACACAGACCCATCATACAATCCCGGGGTCAGACACAGAGTGATTATTCCTCTACACGGTCCAATCAAACACTCCCGGGGTCAGCCGCAGAGTGATTATCCCTCTACACCGCCCATCACACTCTCCCGGGGTCAGTCACAGAGTGAATCTCCCTCCACACCGTCCCATCACACACTCCCGTGGTCAGACACAGTGTGATTATTCCTCTACACGGTCCCATCAAACACTCCCGGGGTCAGACACAAAGTGACTCTCCCTCCACACCGTCCCATCACACACTCCCGTGGTCAGACACAGTGTGATTATTCCTCCACATGGTCCCATCAAACACTCCCGGGGTCAGACATAGACTGAATCTCCCTCCACACCGTCCCATCACACACTCCCGTGGTCAGACACAGAGAGATTAATACTCTACACCGACGCATCACACACTCCCGTGGTCAAACACAGAGTGATTATTCCTCTACACGCTTCCATCAAACACTCCCGGGGTCAGAATCAGGGTGAATCTCCCTCCACACCGTCCCATCACACACTCCCGTGGTCAGACACAGAGTGATTATTCCTCTACACGGTCCCATCAAACACTCCCGGGGTCAGACACAAAGTGACTCTCCCTCCACACCGTCCCATCACGCACTCCCGTGGTCAGACACAGTGTGATTATTCCTCCACACGGTCCCATCAAACACTCCCGGGGTCAGACATAGACTGAATCTCCCTCCACACCGTCCCATCACACACTCCCGTGGTCAGACACAGAGAGATTAATACTCTACACCGACGCATCACACACTCCCGTGGTCAAACACAGAGTGATTATTCCTCTACACGGTTCCATCAAACACTCCCGGGGTCAGAATCAGGGTGAATCTCCCTCCACACCGTCCCATCACACACTCCCGGGGTCAGACACAGAGTGATTATTGATCTACACGGTCCAATCAAACACTCCCGTGGTCAGACACAGAGCGATTATTCCTCTACACCGCCCATCACACTCTCCCGGGGTCAGACACAGAGTGAATCTCCCTCCACACGGTCCCATCACACACTCCCGTGGTCAGACACAGAGTGATTTTTCCTATACACGGTCCAGTCAAACACTCCCGGGGTCAGACACAGAGTGAATCTCCCTCCACACCGTCCCATCACACACTCCCGTGGTCAGACACAGTGTGATTATTCCTCTACACGGACCCATCAAACACTCCCGGGGTGAGGCACAGAGTGAATCTCAATCCTCAGCGTCCAATCACACACACCCGGGGTCTGACACAGAGAGATTATTCCTCTCACGGTACCATCAAACACTCCCGGGGTCAGACACAGAGAGATTATTCCTCTACACGGTCCCATCATACAATCCCGGTTTCAGACACAGAGTCATTATCCCTCTACAAGGTCACATCAAACACATCCGTGGTCAGACACAGAGTGATTATTCCTCTACACGGCCCCAGCAAACTCTCCCGGTGTCAGACACAGACGGAATCTCCCTCCACCGTCCCATCATACAATCCCGGGGACAGACACAGAGTGATTATTCCTCTACACGGTCCAATCAAACACTCCCTTGGTCAGCCGCAGAGTGATTATCCCTCTACACCGCCCATCACACTCTCCCGGGGTCAGACACAGAGTGAATCTCCCTCACACCGTCCCATCACACACTCCCGGGGTAAGACACAGAATGATTACTCCTCTACAAGGTCCCATCAAACACTACCGGGGACAGACACAGAGTGAATCTCAATTCACACCGTCCCATCACACACTCCCAGTGTCAGACACAGAGAGTTTATTCCTCTACACGGTACAATCAAACACTCCCGGGGTCAGACACAGAGAGATTATTCCTCTACACGGACCCATCAAACACTCCCGGGGTCAGACACAGAGTGAATCTCAATCCTCAGCGTCCAATCACACACACCCGGGGTCAGACACAGAGAGATTATTCCTCTACACGGTACCATCAAACACTCCCGGGATCAGACACAGAGTGATTATTCCTCTACACGGTACCATCAAACACTCCCAGGGTCAGACACAGAGTTATTATTCCTGTACGCGGTCCCATCAAAAACTCCCGGGGTCAGACGCAGAGTGAATCTCCCTCACACCGTCCCATCACACACACCCGGGGTCAGACACAGAGAGATTATTCCTCTACACGGACCCATCAAACAATCCCGGGGAGAGACACAGAGTGAATCTCAATCCTCAGCGTCCAATCACACACACCCGGGGTCAGACACAGAGAGATTATTCCTCTACACGGTACCATCAAACACTCCCGGGGTCAGACACAGAGAGATTATTCCTCTACACGGTCCCATCAAACACTCCCGGTGTCAGACACAGTGACATTATCCCTCTACAAGGTCACATCAAACACTTCCGTGGTCAGACACCGAGTGATTATTCCTCTACACGGCCCCATCAAACTCTCCCGGGGTCAGACACAGACTGAATCTCCCTCCACACCGTCCCATCATACAATCCCGGGGTCAGACACAGAGTGATTATTCCTCTACACGGTCCCATCAAACACTCCCGGGGTCAGACACAGAGTGAATCTCCCTCCACACCGTCCCATCACACACTCCCGTGGTCAGACACAGTGTGATTATTCCTCTACACGGTCCCATCAAACAATCCCGGGGTCAGGCATAGACTGAATCTCCCTCCACACCGTCCCATCACACACTCCCGTGGTCAGACACAGAGTGATTAATACTCTACACCGACGCATCACACACTCCCGTGGTCAAACACAGAGTGATTATTCCCCTACACGGTTCCATCAAACACTCCCGGGGTCAGAAACAGAGTTATTATTCCTCTACGCGGTCCCATCAAAAACTCCCGGGGTCAGACGCAGAGTGAATCTCCCTCACACCGTCCCATCACACACTCCCGGGGTAAGACACAGAGTGATTATTCCTCTACAAGGTCCCATCAAGCACTACCGGGGACAGACACAGAGTGAATCTCAATTCACACCGTCCCATCACACAGTCCAGGGGTCAGACACAGAGAGTTTTTTCCTCTACACGGTACCATCAAACTCCCCCGGGGTCAGACACAGAGAGATTATTCCTCTACACGGACCCATCAAACACTCCCGGGGTCAGACACAGAGTGAATCTCAATCCTCAGCGTCCAAACACACACACCCGGGGTCAGACACAGAGAGATTATTCCTCTACAAGGTCACATCAAACACTTCCGTGGTCAGACACAGAGTGATTATTCCTCTACACGGCCCCATCAAACTCTCCCGGGGTCAGACACAGACTGAATCTCCCTCCACACAGACCCATCATACAATCCCGGGGTCAGACACAGAGTGATTATTCCTCTACACGGTACCATCAAACACTCCCGGGGTCAGACACAGAGTCATTATCCCTCTACAAGGTCACATCAAACACTTCCGTGGTCAGACACAGAGTGATTATTCCTCTACACGGCCCCATCAAACTCTCCCGGGGTCAGACACAGACTGAATCTCCCTCCACACAGACCCATCATACAATCCCGGGGTCAGACACAGAGTGATTATTCCTCTACACGGTCCAATCAAACACTCCCGGGGTCAGCCGCAGTGTGATTATCCCTCTACACCGCCCATCACACTCTCCCGGGGTCAGTCACAGAGTGAATCTCCCTCCACACCGTCCCATCACACACTCCCGTGGTCAGACACAGTGTGATTATTCCTCTACACGGTCCCATCAAACACTCCCGGGGTCAGACACAAAGTGACTCTCCCTCCACACCGTCCCATCACACACTCCCGTGGTCAGACACAGTGTGATTATTCCTCCACACGCTCCCATCAAACACTCCCGGGGTCAGACATAGACTGAATCTCCCTCCACACCGTCCCATCACACACTCCCGTGGTCAGACACAGAGAGATTAATACTCTACACCGACGCATCACACACTCCCGTGGTCAAACACAGAGTGATTATTCCTCTACACGGTTCCATCAAACACTCCCGGGGTAAGAATCAGGGTGAATCTCCCTCCACACCGTCCCATCACACACTCCCGTGGTCAGACACAGAGTGATTATTCCTCTACACGGTCCCATCAAACACTCCCGGGTTCAGACACAAAGTGACTCTCCCTCCACACCGTCCCATCACGCACTCCCGTGGTCAGACACAGTGTGATTATTCCTCCACACGGTCCCATCAAACACTCCCGGGGTCAGACATAGACTGAATCTCCCTCCACACCGTCCCATCACACACTCCCGTGGTCAGACACAGAGAGATTAATACTCTTCACCGACGCATCACACACTCCTGTGGTCAGACACAGAGTGATTATTGATCTACACGGTCCAATGAAACACTCCCGGGTCAGACACAGAGAGATTATTCCTCTACACGGTACCATCAAACACTCCCCGGGTCAGACACACAGAGATTATTCCTCTTCCCGGTCCCATCAAACACTCCCGGGTTCAGCCACAGAGTGATTATTCCTCTACACCGCCCATCACACTCTCCCGGGGTCAGACACAGAGTGAAACTCGCTCCCACGGTCCCATCACACACTCCCGTGGTCAGACACAGAGTGATTTTTCCTCTACACGGTCCAATCTAACACTCCCGGGGTCAGACACAGAGTGAATCTCCCTCCACACCGTCCCATCACACACTCCCGTGGTCAGACTCAGTGTGATTATTCCTCTACACGGTCCCATCAAACACTCCCGGGGTCAGACACAGACTGAATCTCCCTCCACACCGTCCCATCACACACTCCCGTGGTCAAACACAGAGTGATTATTCCTCTACATGGTTCCATCAAAAACTCCCGTGGTCAGACACAGGCTGAATCTCCCTCCACACAGTCCCATCACACACTCCCAGGGTCAGACACACAGGGATTATTCCTCTACATTGTTCCATCAAACACTCCCGGGGTCAGACACAGTGTGAATCTCCCTCCACACAGTCCCATCACACACTCCCAGTGTCAGACACAGAGTGATGATTCCTCTACACGGTCCCATCAAACATTCCCGGGGTCAGAAACAGCGTGATTATTCCTCTACGCGGCCCCATCAAACTCTCTCGGGTTCAGACAGAGTGATTATTCCTCTACACGGTCCCATCAAACGATCCCGGTGGTCAGACACAGAGTGATTATTCCTCTACACGATACCATCAAACACTCCCAGGGTCAGACACAGAGTTATTATTCCTCTACGCGGTCCCATCAAAAACTCCCGGGGTCAGACGCAGAGTGAATCTCCCTCACACCGTCCCATCACACACTCCCGGGGTAAGACACAGAGTGATTATTCCTCTACAAGGTCCCATCAAGCACTACCGGGGACAGACACAGAGTGAATCTCAATTCACACCGTCCCATCACACACTCCAGGGGTCAGACACAGAGAGTTTTTTCCTCTACACGGTACCATCAAACTCCCCCGGGGTCAGACACAGAGAGATTATTCCTCTACACGGACCCATCAAACACTCCCGGGGTCAGACACAGAGTGAATCTCAATCCTCAGCGTCCAAACACACACACCCGGGGTCAGACACAGAGAGATTATTCCTCTACACGGACCCATCAAACACTCCCGGGGACAGACACAGAGTGAATCTGAATTCACACCGTCCCATCACACACTCCCGCGGTCAGACACAGAGAGTTTATTCCTCTACACGGTACCATCAAACACTCCCGGGGTCAGATACAGAGAGATTATTCCTCTACACGGACCCATCTAACAATCCCGGGGTCAGACACAGAGAGAATCTCAATCCTCACCGTCCAATCACACACACCCGGGGTCAGACACAGAGAGATTATTCCTCTACACGGTACCATCAAACACTCCCGGGGTCAGACACAGAGTCATTATCCCTCTACAAGGTCACATCAAACACTTCCGTGGTCAGACACAGAGTGATTATTCCTCTACACGGCCCCATCAAACTCTCCCGGGGTCAGACACAGACTGAATCTCCCTCCACACAGACCCATCATACAATCCCGGGGTCAGACACAGAGTGATTATTCCTCTGCACGGCCAATCAAACAATCCCGGGGTCAGACACAGAGTGATTATTGATCTACACGGTCCAATCAAACACTCCCGGGGTCAGACACAGAGTGAATCTCCCTCCACACCGTCCCATCACACACTCCCGTGGTCAGACACAGAGTGATTATTCCTCTACACCGTCACATCAAACACTCCCGGGGTCAGACGCAGAGTGATTATTGATCTACACGGTCCAATCAAACACTCCCGGGGTCAGACACAGAGCAATTATTCCTCTACACCGCCCATCACACTCTCCCGGGGTCAGACACAGAGTGAATCTCCCTCCACACGGTCCCATCACACACTCCCGTGGTCAGACACAGAGTGATTTTTCCTCTACACGGTCCAGTCAAACACTCCTGGGGTCAGACACAGAGTGAATCTCCCTCCTCACCGTCCCATCACACACTCCCGTGGTCAGACACAGTGTGATTATTCCTCTACACGGTACCATCAAACACTCCCGGGGTCAGACACAGAGAGATTATTCCACTACACGGACCCATCAAACACTCCCGAGGTCAGACACAGAGTGAATCTCAATCCTCAGCGTCCAATCACTCACACCCGGGGTCAGACACAGAGAGATTATTCCTCTACCCGGTACCATCAAACACTCCCGGGGTCAGACACAGAGAGATTATTCCTCTACACGGTCCCATCAAACACTCCCGGGGTCAGTTATAGACTGAATCACCCTCCACACCGTCCCATCACACACTCCCGGGGTAAGACACAGAGTGATTATTCCCCTACACGGTTCCATCAAACACTCCCGGGGTCAGAAACAGAGTTATTATTCCTCTACGCGGTCCCATCAAAAACTCCCGGGGTCAGACGCAGAGTGAATCTCCCTCACACCGTCCCATCACACACTCCCGGGGTAAGACACAGAGTGATTATTCCTCTACAAGGTCCCATCAAGCACTACCGGGGACAGACACAGAGTGAATCTCAATTCACACCGTCCCATCACACAGTCCAGGGGTCAGACACAGAGAGTTTTTTCCTCTACACGGTACCATCAAACTCCCCCGGGGTCAGACACAGAGAGATTATTCCTCTACACGGACCCATCAAACACTCCCGGGGTCAGACACAGAGTGAATCTCAATCCTCAGCGTCCAAACACACACACCCGGGGTCAGACACAGAGAGATTATTCCTCTACACGGACCCATCAAACACTCCCGGGGTCAGACACAGAGTGAATCTCAATTCACACCGTCCCATCACACACTCCCGGGGTGCGACACAGAGTGTTTATTCCTCTACACGGTACCATCAAACACTCCCGGGGTCAGATACAGAGAGATTATTCCTCTACACGGACCCTTCTAACAATCCCGGGGTCAGACACAGAGTGAATCTCAATCCTCACCGTCCAATCACACACACCCGGGGTCAGACACAGAGAGATTATTCCTCTACACGGTACCATCAAACACTCCCGGGGTCAGACACAGAGTCATTATCCCTCTACAAGGTCACATCAAACACTTCCGTGGTCAGACACAGAGTGATTATTCCTCTACACGGCACCATCAAACTCTCCCGGGGTCAGACACAGACTGAATCTCCCTCCACACAGACCCATCATACAATCCCGGGGTCAGACACAGAGTGATTATTCCTCTACACGGTCCAATCAAACACTCCCGGGGTCAGCCGCAGAGTGATTATCCCTCTACACCGCCCATCACACTCTCCCGGGGTCAGTCACAGAGTGAATCTCCCTCCACACCGTCCCATCACACACTCCCGTGGTCAGACACAGTGTGATTATTCCTCTACACGGTCCCATCAAACACTCCCGGGGTCAGACACAAAGTGACTCTCCCTCCACACCGTCCCATCACACACTCCCGTGGTCAGACACAGTGTGATTATTCCTCCACACGGTCCCATCACACACTCCCGTGGTCAGACACAGAGAGATTAATACTCTACACCGACGCATCACACACTCCCGTGGTCAAACACAGAGTGATTATTCCTCTACACGGTTCCATCAAACACTCCCGGGGTCAGAATCAGGGTGAATCTCCCTCGACACCGTCCCATCACACACTCCCGTGGTCAGACACAGAGTGATTATTCCTCTACACGGTCCCATCAAACACTCCCGGGGTCAGACACAAAGTGACTCTCCCTCCACACCGTCCCATCACGCACTCCCGTGGTCAGACACAGTGTGATTATTCCTCCACACGGTCCCATCAAACACTCCCGGGGTCAGACATAGACTGAATCTCCCTCCACACCGTCCCATCACACACTCCCGTGGTCAGACACAGAGAGATTAATACTCTACACCGACGCATCACACACTCCCGTGGTCAAACACAGAGTGATTATTCCTCTACACGGTTCCATCAAACACTCCCGGGGTCAGAATCAGGGTGAATCTCCCTCCACACCGTCCCATCACACACTCCCGGGGTCAGACACAGAGTGATTATTGATCTACACGGTCCAATGAAACACTCCCGGGTCAGACACAGAGAGATTATTCCTCTACACGGTACCATCAAACACTCCCCGGGTCAGACACACAGAGATTATTCCTCTTCCCGGTCCCATCAAACACTCCCGGGTTCAGCCACAGAGTGATTATTCCTCTACACCGCCCATCACACTCTCCCGGGGTCAGACACAGAGTGAAACTCGCTCCCACGGTCCCATCACACACTCCCGTGGTCAGACACAGAGTGATTTTTCCTCTACACGGTCCAATCAAACACTCCCGGGGTCAGACACAGAGTGAATCTCCCTCCACACCGTCCCATCACACACTCCCGTGGTCAGACACAGTGTGATTATTCCTCTACACGGTCCCATCAAACACTCCGGGGTCAGACACAGACTGAATCTCCCTCCACACCGTCCCATCACACACTCCCGTGGTCAAACACAGAGTGATTATTCCTCTGCATGGTTCCATCAAACACTCCCGTGGTCAGACACAGGCTGAATCTCACTCCACACAGTCCCATCACACACTCCCAGTGTCAGACACAGAGTGATGATTCCTCTACACGGTCACATCAAACATTCCCGGGGTCAGAAACAGCGTGATTATTCCTCTACGCGGCCCCATCAAACTCTCTCGGGTTCAGACAGAGTGATTATTCCTCTACACGGTCCCATCAAACGATCCCGGTGGTCAGACACAGAGTGATTATTCCTCTACACGATCCCATCAAACACTCCCAGGGTCAGACACAGAGTTATTATTCCTCTACGCGGTCCCATCAAAAACTCCCGGGGTCAGACGCAGAGTGAATCTCCCTCACACCGTCCCATCACACACTCCCGGGGTAAGACACAGAGTGATTATTCCTCTACAAGGTCCCATCAAGCACTACCGGGGACAGACACAGAGTGAATCTCAATTCACACCGTCCCATCACACACTCCAGGGGTCAGACACAGAGAGTTTTTTCCTCTACACGGTACCATCAAACTCCCCCGGGGTCAGACACAGAGAGATTATTCCTCTACACGGACCCATCAAACACTCCCGGGGTCAGACACAGTGTGAATCTCAATCCTCAGCGTCCAAACACACACACCCGGGGTCAGACACAGAGAGATTATTCCTCTACACGGACCCATCAAACACTCCCGGGGTCAGACACAGAGTGAATCTCAATTCACACCGTCCCATCACACACTCCCGCGGTCAGACACAGAGAGTTTATTCCTCTACACGGTACCATCAAACACTCCCGGGGTCAGATACAGAGAGATTATTCCTCTACACGGACCCATCTAACAATCCCGGGGTCAGACACAGAGTGAATCTCAATCCTCACCGTCCAATCACACACACCCGGGGTCAGACACAGAGAGATTATTCCTCTACACGGTACCATCAAACACTCCCGGGGTCAGACACAGAGTCATTATCCCTCTACAAGGTCACATCAAACACTTCCGTGGTCAGACACAGAGTGATTATTCCTCTACACGGCCCCATCAAACTCTCCCGGGGTCAGACACAGACTGAATCTCCCTCCACACAGACCCATCATACAATCCCGGGGTCAGACACAGAGTGATTATTCCTCTACACGGCCAATCAAACAATCCCGGGGTCAGACACAGAGTGATTATTGATCTACACGGTCCAATCAAACACTCCCGGTGTCAGACACAGAGTGAATCTCCCTCCACACCGTCCCATCACACACTCCCGTGGTCAGACACAGAGTGATTATTCCTCTACACGGTCACTTCAAACACTCCCGGGGTCAGACACAGAGTGATTATTGATCTACACGGTCCAATCAAACACTCCCGGGGTCAGACACAGAGCGATTATTCCTCTACACCGCCCATCACACTCTCCCGGGGTCAGACACAGAGAGAATCTCCCTCCACACGGTCCCATCACACACTCCCGTGGTCAGACACAGAGTGATTTTTCC
This sequence comes from Hypanus sabinus, assembly GCF_030144855.1. Classification (NCBI taxonomy): domain Eukaryota; kingdom Metazoa; phylum Chordata; class Chondrichthyes; order Myliobatiformes; family Dasyatidae; genus Hypanus; species Hypanus sabinus. The sequence goes on from NW_026781691.1 coordinate 96,828, forward strand.
TCTACACGGTCCAGTCAAACACTCCCGGGGTCAGACACAGAGTGAATCTCCCTCCACACCGTCCCATCACACACTCCCGTGGTCAGACACAGTGTTATTATTCCTCTACACGGTACCATCAAACACTCCCGGGGTCAGACACAGAGAGATTATTCCTCTACACGGACCCATCAAACACTCCCGAGGTCAGACACAGAGTGAATCTCAATCCTCAGCGTCCAATCACTCACACCCGGGGTCAGACACCGAGAGATTATTCCTCTACACGGTACCATCAAACACTCCCGGGGTCAGACACAGAGAGATTATTCCTCTACACGGTCCCATCAAACACTCCCGGGGTCAGTTATAGACTGAATCACCCTCCACACAGTCCCATCACACACTCCCGGGGTCAGACACAGAGTGATTATTGATCTACATGGTCCCATCAAACACTCCCGGGTTCAGCCACAGAGCGATTATTCCTCTACACCGCCCATTACACTCTCCCGGGGTCAGACACAGAGTGAATCTGCCTCCACACGGTCCCATCACACACTCCCGTGGTCAGACACAGAGTGATTTTTCCTCTACACGGTCCAGTCAAACACTCCCGGGGTCAGACACAGAGTGAATCTCCCTCCACACCGTCCCATCACACACTCCCGTGGTCAGACACAGTGTGATTATTCCTCTACACGGTCCCATCAAACGCTCCCGGGGTCAGACACAGTGTGAATCTCCCTCCACACTGTCCCAACACACACTCCCAGGGTCAGACACAGAGGGATTATTCCTCTACACGGTCCAGTCAAACACTCCCGGGGTCAGACACAGAGTGAATCTCCCTCCACACCGTCCCATCACACACTCCCGTGGTCAGACACAGTGTGATTATTCCTCTACCCGGTCCCATCAAACACTCCCGGGGTCAGACACAGAGTGATTATTCCTCTACATGGTTCCATCAAACACTCCCGGGGTCAGACACAGGGTGAATCTCCCTCCACACAGTCCCATCACAAAATTCCAGGGTCAGACACACAGGGATTATTCCTCTACATTGTTCCATCAAACACTCCCAGGGTCAGACACACAGGGATTATTCCTCTACATTGTTCCATCAAACGCTCCCGGGGTCAGACACAGTGTGAATCTCCCTCCACACTGTCCCAACACACACTCCCAGGGTCAGACACAGAGGGATTATTCCTCTACACGGTCCAGTCAAACACTCCCGGGGTCAGACACAGAGTGAATCTCCCTCCACACCGTCCCATCACACACTCCCGTGGTCAGACACAGTGTGATTATTCCTCTACACGGTCCCATCAAACACTCCCGGGGTCAGACACAGAGTGATTATTCCTCTACATGGTTCCATCAAACACTCCCGGGGTCAGACACAGGGTGAATCTCCCTCCACACCGTCCCATCACACACTCCCAGGGTCAGACACACAGGGATTATTCCTCTACATTGTTCCATCAAACACTCCCGGGGTCAGACACAGTGTGAATCTCCCTCCACACAGTCCCATCACACACTCCCAGGGTCAGACACAGAGGGATTATTCCTCTACACGGTCCCATCAAACACTCCCGGGGTAAGACACAGAGTGAATCTCCCTCCACACCGTCCCATCACACACTCCCGGGGTCAGACACAGAGAGATTATTCCTCTACACGGTATAGTCAAACACTCCCGGGGTCAGACACAGAGAGATTATTACTCTACACGGTCCCATCAAACACTCCCGGGGTCAGACACAGAGTGAATCTCCCTCCACACCGTCCCATTACACACTCCCGGGGTCAGACACAGAGAGATTATTCCTCTACAAGGTCTCATCAAACTCTTCCGTGGTCAGACACAGTGTGATTATTCCTCTACACGGTACCATCACACTCTCCCGGTGTCAGACACAGGGTGAATCTCCTTCAACACTGTCCCATCACACTCTGCCGGGTCAGACACAGAGTGAATCTCCATCCACGCCGTCCCATCACACACTCCCGGGGTCAGACACAGAGTGATTAATCCTCTACACGGTCCCAGCAAACATTCCCGGGGTCAGAAACAGAGTGATTATTCCTCTACACGGTTCCATCAAACACTCCCGGGGTCAGAATCAGGGTGAATCTCCCTCCACACCGTCCCATCACACACTCCCGGTGTCAGATACAGAGCGATTATTCCTCTACACGGTACAGTCAAACACTCCCTGGGTCAGACACAGAGCGATTATTCCTATACACCGCCCATCACACTCTCCCGGTGGTCAGACACAGAGTGATTATTCCTCTACACGGTACCATCAAACACTCCCAGGGTCAGACACAGAGTGATTATTCCTCTACACGGTTCCATCAAACACTCCCGGGGTCAGAATCAGGGTGAATCTCCCTCCACACCGTCCCATCACACACTCCCGTGGTCAGACACAGTGTGATTATTCCTCCACACAGTCCAATCACACACTCCCAGGGTCAGACACAGAGAGATTATTACTCTACACGGTCCCATCAAACACTCCCGGGGTCAGACACAGAGTGAATCTCCCTCCACACCGACCCATCACACACTCCCGGGGTCAGACACAGAGAGATTATTCCTCTACAAGGTCTCATCAAACTCTTCCGTGGTCAGACACAGTGTGATTATTCCTCTACACGGTACCATCACACTCTCCCGGTGTCAGACACAGGGTGAATCTCCTTCAACACTGTCCCATCACACGCTGCCGGGGTCAGACACAGAGTGAATCTCCCTCCACGCCGTCCCATCACACACTCCCGGGGTCAGGCACAGAGTGATTATTCCTCTACAGGGTCCCAGCAAACATTCCCGGGGTCAGAAAAAGTTTGATTATTCCTCTACGCGGCCCCATCAAACTCTCCCGGAGTCAGACACAGAGTGATTATTCCTCTACACAGTCCCATCAAACGATCCCGGTGGTCAGACACAGAGTGATTATTCCTCTACACGGTACCATCAAACACTCCCAGGGTCAGAACAGAGTGATTATTCCTCTACACGGTTCCATCAAACACTCCCGGGGTCAGAATCAGAGTGATTATTGATCTACACGGTCCAATCAAACACTCCCGGGGTCAGACACAGAGCGATTATTCCTCTACACCGCCCATTACACTCTCCCGGGGTCAGACACAGAGTGAATCTCCCTCCACACGGTCCCATCACACACTCCCGTGGTCAGACACAGAGTGATTTTTCCTCTACACGGTCCAGTCAAACACTCCCGGGGTCAGACACAGAGTGAATCTCCCTCCACAACGTCCCATCACACACTCCCGGGGTCAGACACAGAGTGAATCTCAATCCTCAGCGTCCAATCACACACACCCGGGGTCAGACACAGAGAGATTATTCCTCTACACGGTACCATCAAACACTCCCGGGTCAGACACAGAGAGATTATTCCTCTACACGGTCCGGTCAAACACTCCCGGTGTCAGACACAGAGTCATTATCCCTCTACAAGGTCACATCAAACACTTCCGTGGTCAGACACAGAGCGATTATTCCTCTACACGGCCCCAGCAAACTCTCCCGGGGTCAGACACAGACGGAATCTCCCTCCACACCGTCCCATCATACAATCCCGGGGTCAGACACAGAGTGATTATTCCTCTACACGGTCCAATCAAACACTCCCGTGGTCAGCCGCAGAGTGATTATCCCTCTACACCGCCCATCACACTCTCCCGGGGTCAGACACAGAGTGAATCTCCCTCACACCGTCCCATCACACACCCCCGGGGTAAGACACAGAATGATTATTCCTCTACAAGGTCCCATCAAACACTACCGGGGACAGACACAGAGTGAATCTCAATTCACACCGTCCCATCACACACTCCCAGTGTCAGACACAGAGAGTTTATTCCTCTACACGGTACAATCAAACACTCCCGGGGTCAGACACAGAGTGATTATTCCTCTACACGGTCCAATCAAACACTCCCGTGGTCAGCCGCAGAGTGATTATCCCTCTACACCGCCCATCACACTCTCCCGGGGTCAGACACAGAGTGAATCTCCCTCACACCGTCCCATCACACACCCCCGGGGTAAGACACAGAATGATTATTCCTCTTCGCGGACCCATCAAACACTCCCGGGGTCAGACACAGAGTGAATCTCAATCCTCAGCGTCCAATCACACACACCCGGGGTCAGACACAGAGAGATTATTCCTCTACAAGGTCTCATCAAACTCTTCCGTGGTCAGACACAGAGTGATTATTCCTCTACACGGTACCATCACACTCTCCCGGTGTCAGACACAGGGTGAATCTCCTTCAACACTGTCCCATCACACTCTGCCGGGGTCAGACACAGAGTGAATCTCCCTCCACGCCGTCCCATCACACACTCCCGGGGTCAGACACAGAGTGATTATTCCTCTACACGGTCCCAGCAAACATTCCCGGGGTCAGAAAAAGTTTGATTATTCCTCTACGCGGCCCCATCAAACTCTCCCGGGGTCAGACACAGAGTGATTATTCCTCTACACAGTCCCATCAAACGATCCCGGTGGTCAGACACAGAGTGATTATTCCTCTACACGGTACCATCAAACACTCCCAGGGTCAGAACAGAGTGATTATTCCTCTACACGGTTCCATCAAACACTCCCGGGGTCAGAATCAGAGTGATTATTGATCTACACGGTCCAATCAAACACTCCCGGGGTCAGACACAGAGCGATTATTCCTCTACACCGCCCATCACACTCTCCCGGGGTCAGACACAGAGTGAATCTCCCTCCACACGGTCCCATCACACACTCCCGTGGTCAGACACAGAGTGATTTTTCCTCTACACGGTCCAGTCAAACACTCCCGGGGTCAGACACAGAGTGAATCTCCCTCCACACCGTCCCATCACACACTCCCGTGGTCAGACACAGTGTGATTATTCCTCTTCGCGGACCCATCAAACACTCCCGGGGTCAGACACAGAGTGAATCTCAATCCTCAGCGTCCAATCACACACACCCGGGGTCAGACACAGAGAGATTATTCCTCTACACGGTACCATCAAACACTCCCGGGGTCAGACACAGAGAGATTATTCCTCTACACGGTCCCGTCAAACACTCCCGGTGTCAGACACAGAGTCATTATCCCTCTACAAGGTCACATCAAACACTTCCGTGGTCAGACACAGAGTGATTATTCCTCTACACGGCCCCAGCAAACTCTCCCGGGGTCAGACACAGACGGAATCTCCCTCCACACCGTCCCATCATACAATCCCGGGGTCAGGCACAGAGTGATTATTCCTCTACACGGTCCAATCAAACACTCCCGTGGTCAGCCGCAGAGTGATTATCCCTCTACACCGCCCATCACACTCTCCCGGGGTCAGACACAGAGTGAATCTCCCTCCACACGGTCCCATCACACACCCCCGGGGTAAGACACAGAATGATTATTCCTCTACAAGGTCCCATCAAACACTACCGGGGACAGACACAGAGTGAATCTCAATTCACACCGTCCCATCACACACTCCCAGTGTCAGACACAGAGAGTTTATTCCTCTACACGGTACAATCAAACACTCCCGGGGTCAGACACAGAGAGATTATTCCTCTACACGGACCCATCAAACACTCCCGGGGTCAGACACAGAGTGAATCTCAATCCTCAGCGTCCAATCACACACACCCGGGGTCAGACACAGAGAGATTATTCCTCTACACGGTACCATCAAACACTCCCGGGGTCAGACACAGAGTGATTATTCCTCTACACGGTACCATCAAACACTCCCAGGGTCAGACACAGAGTTATTATTCCAGTACGCGGTCCCATCAAAAACTCCCGGGGTCAGACGCAGAGTGAATCTCCCTCACACCGTCCAATCACACACACCCGGGGTCAGACACAGAGAGATTATTCCTCTACACGGTCCCATCAAACACTCCCGGTGTCAGACACAGAGTCATTATCCCTCTATAAGGTCACATCAAACACTTCCGTGGTCAGACACAGAGTGATTATTCCTCTACACGGTCCAATCAAACACTCCCGTGGTCAGCCGCAGAGTGATTATCCCTCTACACCGCCCATCACACTCTCCCGGGGTCAGACACAGAGTGAATCTCCCTCACACCGTCCCATCACACACTCCCGGGGTAAGACACAGAATGATTATTCCTCTACAAGGTCCCATCAAACACTACCGGGGACAGACACAGAGTGAATCTCAATTCACACCGTCCCATCACACACTCCCAGTGTCAGACACAGAGAGTTTATTCCTCTACACGGTACAATCAAACACTCCCGGGGTCAGACACAGAGAGATTATTCCTCTACACGGACCCATCAAACACTCCCGGGGTCAGACACAGAGTGAATCTCAATCCTCAGCGTCCAATCACACACACCCGGGGTCAGACACAGAGAGATTATTCCTCTACACGGTACCATCAAACACTCCCGGGGTCAGACACAGAGTGATTATTCCTCTACACGGTACCATCAAACACTCCCAGGGTCAGACACAGAGTTATTATTCCTGTACGCGGTCCCATCAAAAACTCCCGGGGTCAGACACAGAGTGATTATTGATCTACACGGTCCAATCAAACACTCCCGGGGTCAGACACAGAGCGATTATTCCTCTACACCGCCCATCACACTCTCCCGGGGTCAGACACAGAGTGATTATTGATCTACACGGTCCAATCAAACACTCCCGGGGTCAGACACAGAGCGATTATTCCTCTACACCGCCCATCACACACTCCCGGGGTCAGACACAGACTGAATCTCCCTCCACACCGTCCCATCACATCCTCCCGTGGTGAAACACAGAGTGATTATTCCTCTACATGGTTCCATCAAACACTCCCGGGGTCAGACACAGGGTGAATCTCCCTCCACACAGTCCCATCACACACTCCCAGGGTCAGACACACAGGGATTATTCCTCTACATTGTTCCATCAAACACTCCCGGGGTCAGACACAGTGTGAATCTCCCTCCACACAGTCCCATCACACACTCCCAGGGTCAGACACAGAGGGATTATTCCTCTACACGGTCCCATCAAACACTCCCGGGGTCAGACACAGAGTGAATCTCCCTCCACACCGTCCCATCACACACTCCCGGGGTCTGACACAGAGAGATTATTCCTCTACACGGTACAGTCAAACACTCCCGGGGTCAGACACAGAGAGATTATTACTCTACACGGTCCCATCAAACACTCCCGGGGTCAGACACAGAGTGAATCTCCCTCCACACCGTCCCATCACACACTCCCGGGGTCAGACACAGAGAGATTATTCCTCTACAAGGTCTCATCAAACTCTTCCGTGGTCAGACACAGTGTGATTATTCCTCTACACGGTACCATCACACTCTCCCGGTGTCAGACACAGGGTGAATCTCCTTCAACACTGTCCCATCACACTCTGCCGGGGTCAGACACAGAGTGAATCTCCCTCCACGCCGTCCCATCACACACTCCCGGGGTCAGACACAGAGTGATTATTCCTCTACACGGTCCCAGCAAACATTCCCGGGGTCAGAAAAAGTTTGATTATTCCTCTACGCCGCCCAATCAAACTCTCCCGGGGTCAGACACAGAGTGATTATTCCTCTACACGGTACCATCAAACACTCCCAGGGTCAGACACAGAGTGATTATTCCTCTACACGGTTCCATCAAACACTCCCGGGGTCAGAATCAGGGTGAATCTCCCTCCACGCCGTCCCATCACACACTCCCGGTGTCAGATACAGAGTGATTATTCCTCTACACGGTACAGTCAAACACTCCCGGGGTCAGACACAGAGCGATTATTCCTCTACACCGCACATCACACTCTCCCGGGGTCAGACACAGAGTGAATCTCCCTCCACACGGTCCCATCACACACTCCCGTGGTCAGACACAGAGTGATTTTTCCTCTACACGGTCCAGTCAAACAATCCCGGGGTCAGACACAGAGTGAATCTCCCTCCACACCGTCCCATCACACACTCCCGTGGTCAGACACAGTGTGATTATTCCTCCACACAGTCCCATCACACACTCCCAGGGTCAGACACAGAGAGATTATTCCTCTACACGGTACAGTCAAACACTCCCGGGGTCAGACACAGAGTGAATCTCCCTCCACACCGTCCCATCACACACTCCCGGGGTCTGACACAGAGAGATTATTCCTCTACACGGTACAGTCAAACACTCCCAGGGTCAGACACAGAGTTATTATTCCTGTACGAGGTCCCATCAAAAACTCCCGGGGTCAGACACAGTGTGAATCTCCCTCCACACAGTCCCATCACACACTCCCAGGGTCAGACACAGAGGGATTTTTCCTCTACACGGTCCCATCAAACACTCCCGGGGTCAGACACAGAGTGAATCTCCCTCCACACCGTCCCATCACACACTCCCGGGGTCTGACACAGAGAGATTATTCCTCTACACAGTACAGTCAAACACTCCCGGGGTCAGACACAGAGAGATTATTACTCTACACGGTCCCATCAAACACTCCCGGGGTCAGACACAGAGTGAATCTCCCTCCACACCGTCCCATCACACACTCCCGGGGTCAGACACAGAGAGATTATTCCTCTACAAGGTCTCATCAAACTCTTCCGTGGTCAGACACAGTGTGATTATTCCTCTACACGGTACCATCACACTCTCCCGGTGTCAGACACAGGGTGAATCTCCTTCAACACTGTCCCATCACACTCTGCCTGGGTCAGACACAGAGTGAATCTCCCTCCACGCCGTCCCATCACACACTCCCGGGGTCAGACACAGAGTGATTATTCCTCTACACGGTCCCAGCAAACATTCCCGGGGTCAGAAAAAGTTTGATTATTCCTCTACGCGGCCCCATCAAACTCTCCCGGGGTCAGACACAGAGTGATTATTCCTCTACACAGTCCCATCAAACGATCCCGGTGGTCAGACACAGAGTGATTATTCCTCTACACGGTACCATCAAACACTCCCAGGGTCAGACACAGAGTGATTATTCCTCTACACGGTTCCATCAAACACTCCCGGGGTCAGAATCAGGGTGAATCTCCCTCCACACCGTCCCATCACACACTCCCGGTGTCAGATACAGAGTGATTATTCCTCTACACGGTACAGTCAAACACTCCCGGGGTCAGACACAGAGCGATTATTCCTCTACACCGCACATCACACTCTCCCGGGGTCAGACACAGAGTGAATCTCCCTCCACTCGGTCCCATCACACACTCCCGTGGTCAGACACAGAGTGATTTTTCCTCTACACGGTCCAGTCAAACAATCCCGGGGTCAGACACAGAGTGAATCTCCCTCCACACCGTCCCATCACACACTCCCGTGGTCAGACACAGTGTGATTATTCCTCCACACAGTCCCATCACACACTCCCAGGGTCAGACACAGAGAGATTATTCCTCTACACGGTACAGTCAAACACTCCCGGGGTCAGACACAGATAGATTATTACTCTACACGGTCCCATCAAACACTCCCGGGGTCAGACACAGAGTGAATCTCCCTCCACACCGTCCCATCACACACTCCCGGGGTCAGGCACAGAGAGATTATTCCTCTACAAGGTCTCATCAAACTCTTCCGTGGTCAGACACAGAGTGATTATTCCTCTACGCGGTACCATCACACTCTCCCGGTGTCAGACACAGGGTGAATCTCCTTCAACACTGTCCCATCACACTCTGCCGGGGTCAGACACAGAGTGAATCTCCCTCCACGCCGTCCCATCACACACTCCCGGGGTCAGACACAGAGTGATTATTCCTCTACACGGTCCCAGCAAACATTCCCGGGGTCAGAAAAAGTTTGATTATTCCTCTACGCGGCCCCATCAAACTCTCCCGGGGTCAGACACAGAGTGATTATTCCTCTACACAGTCCCATCAAACGATCCCGGTGGTCAGACACAGAGTGATTATTCCTCTACACGGTACCATCAAACACTCCCAGGGTCAGACACAGAGTGATTATTCCTCTACACGGTTCCATCAAACACTCCCGGGGTCAGAATCAGGGTGAATCTCCCTCCACACCGTCCCATCTCACACTCCCGGGGTCAGACACAGAGTGATTATTGATCTACACGGTCCAATCAAACACTCCCGGGGTCAGACACAGAGCGATTATTCCTCTACACGGCCCATCACACTCTCCCGGGGTCAGACACAGAGTGAATCTCCCTCCCCACGGTCCCATCACACACTCCCGTGGTCAGACACAGAGTGATTTTTCCTCTACACGGTCCAGTCAAACACTCCCGGGGTCAGACACAGAGTGAATCTCCCTCCACACCGTCCCATCACACACTGCCGTGGTCAGACACAGTGTGATTATTCCTCTACACGGACCCATCAAACACTCCCGGGGTCAGGCACAGAGTGAATCTCAATCCTCAGCGTCCAATCACACACACCCGGGGTCAGACACAGAGAGATTATTCCTCTACACGGTACCATCAAACACTCCCGGGGTCAGACACAGAGAGATTATTCCTCTACACGGTACCATCAAACACTTCCGTGGTCAGACACAGAGTGATTATTCCTCTACACGGCCCCAGCAAACTCTCCCGGTGTCAGACACAGACGGAATCTCCCTCCACACCGTCCCATCATACAATCCCGGGGACAGACACAGAGTGATTATTCCTCTACACGGTCCAATCAAACACTCCCTTGGTCAGCCGCAGAGTGATTATCCCTCTACACCGCCCATCACACTCTCCCGGGGTCAGACACAGAGTGAATCTCCCTCACACCGTCCCATCACACACTCCCGGGGTAAGACACAGAATGATTATTCCTCTACAAGGTCCCATCAAACACTACCGGGGACAGACACAGAGTGAATCTCAATTCACACCGTCCCATCACACACTCCCAGTGTCAGACACAGAGAGTTTATTCCTCTACACGGTACAATCAAACACTCCCGGGGTCAGACACAGAGAGATTATTCCTCTACACGGACCCATCAAACACTCCCGGGGTCAGACACAGAGTGAATCTCAATCCTCAGCGTCCAATCACACACACCCGGGGACAGACACAGAGAGATTATTCCTCTACACGGTACCATCAAACACTCCCGGGATCAGACACAGAGTGATTATTCCTCTACACGGTACCATCAAACACTCCCAGGGTCAGTCACAGAGTTATTATTCCTGTACGCGGTCCCATCAAAAACTCCCGGGGTCAGACGCAGAGTGAATCTCCCTCACCCCGTCCCATCACACACACCCGGGGTCAGACACAGAGAGATTATTCCTCTACACGGACCCATCAAACACTCCCGGGGAGAGACACAGAGTGAATCTCAATCCTCAGCGTCCAATCACACACACCCGGGGTCAGACACAGAGAGATTATTCCTCTACACGGTACCATCAAACACTCCCGGGGTCAGACACAGAGAGATTATTCCTCTACACGGTCCAATCAAACACTCCCGGTGTCAGACACAGTGACATTATCCCTCTACAAGGTCACATCAAACACCTCCGTGGTCAGACACAGAGTGATTATTCCTCTACACGGCCCCATCAAACTCTCCCGGGGTCAGACACAGACTGAATCTCCCTCCACACCGTCCCATCATACAATCCCGGGGTCAGACACAGAGTGATTATTCCTCTACACGGTCCCATCAAACACTCCCGGGGTCAGACACAGAGTGAATCTCCCTCCACACCGTCCCATCACACACTCCCGTGGTCAGACACAGAGTGATTAATACTCTACACCGACGCATCACACACTCCCGTGGTCAAACACAGAGTGATTATTCCCCTACACGGTTCCATCAAACACTCCCGGGGTCAGAAACAGAGTTATTATTCCTCTACGCGGTCCCATCAAAAACTCCCGGGGTCAGACGCAGAGTGAATCTCCCTCACACCGTCCCATCACACACTCCCGGGGTAAGACACAGAGTGATTATTCCTCCTCAAGGTCCCATCAAGCACTACCGGGGACAGACACAGAGTGAATCTCAATTCACACCGTCCCATCACACAGTCCAGGGGTCAGACACAGAGAGTTTTTTCCTCTACACGGTACCATCAAACTCCCCCGGGGTCAGACACAGAGAGATTATTCCTCTACACGGACCCATCAAACACTCCCGGGGTCAGACACAGAGTGAATCTCAATCCTCAGCGTCCAATCACACACACCCGGGGTCAGACACAGAGAGATTATTCCTCTACACGGTACCATCAAACACTCCCGGGATCAGACACAGAGTGATTATTCCTCTACACGGTACCATCAAACACTCCCAGGGTCAGTCACAGAGTTATTATTCCTGTACGCGGTCCCATCAAAAACTCCCGGGGTCAGACGCAGAGAGATTATTCCTCTACACGGTCCCATCAAACACTCCCGGTGTCAGACACAGTGACATTATCCCTCTACAAGGTCACATCAAACACCTCCGTGGTCAGACACAGAGTGATTATTCCTCTACACGGCCCCATCAAACTCTCCCGGGGTCAGACACAGACTGAATCTCCCTCCACACCGTCCCATCATACAATCCCGGGGTCAGACACAGTGTGATTATTCCTCTACACGGCCCCATCAAACTCACCCGGGGTCAGACACAGACTGAATCTCCCTCCACACCGTCCCATCATACAATCCCGAGGTCAGACACAGAGTGATTATTCCTCTACACGGTCCAATCAAACACTCCCGTGGTCAGCCGCAGAGTGATTATCCCTCTACACCGCCCATCACACTCTCCCGGGGTAAGACACAGAATGATTATTCCTCTACAAGGTCCCATCAAACACTACCGGGGACAGACACAGAGTGAATCTCAATTCACACCGTCCCATCACACACTCCCAGTGTCAGACACAGAGAGTTTATTCCTCTACACGGTACAATCAAACACTCCCGGGGTCAGACACAGAGAGATTATTCCTCTACACGGACCCATCAAACACTCCCGGGGTCAGACACAGAGTGAATCTCAATCCTCAGCGTCCAATCACACACACCCGGGGTCAGACACAGAGAGATTATTCCTCTACACGGTACCATCAAACACTCCCGGGGTCAGACACAGAGTGATTATTCCTCTACACGGTACCATCAAACACTCCCAGGGTCAGACACAGAGTTATTATTCCTGTACGCGGTCCCATCAAAAACTCCCGGGGTCAGACACAGAGTGATTATTGATCTACACGGTCCAATCAAACACTCCCGGGGTCAGACACAGAGCGATTATTCCTCTACACCGCCCATCACACTCTCCCGGGGTCAGACACAGAGTGATTATTGATCTACACGGTCCAATCAAACACTCCCGGGGTCAGACACAGAGCGATTATTCCTCTACACCGCCCATCACACACTCCCGGGGTCAGACACAGACTGAATCTCCCTCCACACCGTCCCATCACATCCTCCCGTGCTGAAACACAGAGTGATTATTCCTCTACATGGTTCCATCAAACACTCCCGGGGTCAGACACAGGGTGAATCTCCCTCCACACCGTCCCATCACACACTCCCGGGGTCAGACACAGAGAGATTATTCCTCTACAAGGTCTCATCAAACTCTTCCGTGGTCAGACACAGTGTGATTATTCCTCTACACGGTACCATCACACTCTCCCGGTGTCAGACACAGGGTGAATCTCCTTCAACACTGTCCCATCACACTCTGCCGGGGTCAGACACAGAGTGAATCTCCCTCCACGCCGTCCCATCACACACTCCCGGTGTCAGACACAGAGTGATTATTCCTCTACACGGTCCCAGCAAACATTCCCGGGGTCAGAAAAAGTTTGATTATTCCTCTACGCCGCCCAATCAAACTCTCCCGGGGTCAGACACAGAGTGATTATTCCTCTACACGGTACCATCAAACACTCCCAGGGTCAGACACAGAGTGATTATTCCTCTACACGGTTCCATCAAACACTCCCGGGGTCAGAATCAGGGTGAATCTCCCTCCACGCCGTCCCATCACACACTCCCGGTGTCAGATACAGAGTGATTATTCCTCTACACGGTACAGTCAAACACTCCCGGGGTCAGACACAGAGCGATTATTCCTCTACACCGCACATCACACTCTCCCGGGGTCAGACACAGAGTGAATCTCCCTCCACACGGTCCCATCACACACTCCCGTGGTCAGACACAGAGTGATTTTTCCTCTACACGGTCCAGTCAAACAATCCCGGGGTCAGACACAGAGTGAATCTCCCTCCACACCGTCCCATCACACACTCCCGTGGTCAGACACAGTGTGATTATTCCTCCACACAGTCCCATCACACACTCCCAGGGTCAGACACAGAGAGATTATTCCTCTACACGGTACAGTCAAACACTCCCGGGGTCAGACACAGAGTGAATCTCCCTCCACACCGTCCCATCACACACTCCCGGGGTCTGACACAGAGAGATTATTCCTCTACACGGTACAGTCAAACACTCCCAGGGTCAGACACAGAGTTATTATTCCTGTACGCGGACCCATCAAAAACTCCCGGGGTCAGACACAGTGTGAATCTCCCTCCACACAGTCCCATCACACACTCCCAGGGTCAGACACAGAGGGATTTTTCCTCTACACGGTCCCATCAAACACTCCCGGGGTCAGACACAGAGTGAATCTCCCTCCACACCGTCCCATCACACACTCCCGGGGTCTGACACAGAGAGATTATTCCTCTACACAGTACAGTCAAACACTCCCGGGGTCAGACACAGAGAGATTATTACTCTACACGGTCCCATCAAACACTCCCGGGGTCAGACACAGAGTGAATCTCCCTCCACACCGTCCCATCACACACTCCCGGGGTCAGACACAGAGAGATTATTCCTCTACAAGGTCTCATCAAACTCTTCCGTGGTCAGACACAGTGTGATTATTCCTCTACACGGTACCATCACACTCTCCCGGTGTCAGACACAGGGTGAATCTCCTTCAACACTGTCCCATCACACTCTGCCGGGGTCAGACACAGAGTGAATCTCCCTCCACGCCGTCCCATCACACTCTCCCGGGGTCAGACACAGAGTGATTATTCCTCTACACGGTCCCAGCAAACATTCCCGGGGTCAGAAAAAGTTTGATTATTCCTCTACGCGGCCCCATCAAACTCTCCCGGGGTCAGACACAGAGTGATTATTCCTCTACACAGTCCCATCAAACGATCCCGGTGGTCAGACACAGAGCGATTATTCCTCTACACCGCCCATCACACACTCCCGGGGTCAGACACAGACTGAATCTCCCTCCACACCGTCCCATCACATCCTCCCGTGGTGAAACACAGAGTGATTATTCCTCTACATGGTTCCATCAAACACTCCCGGGGTCAGACACAGGGTGAATCTCCCTCCACACAGTCCCATCACACACTCCCAGGGTCAGACACACAGGGATTATTCCTCTACATTGTTCCATCAAACACTCCCGGGGTCAGACACAGTGTGAATCTCCCTCCACACAGTCCCATCACACACTCCCAGGGTCAGACACAGAGTGAATCTCCCTCCACACCGTCCCATCACACACTCCCGGGGTCTGACACAGAGAGATTATTCCTCTACACGGTACAGTCAAACACTCCCGGGGTCAGACACAGAGAGATTATTACTCTACACGGTCCCATCAAACACTCCCGGGGTCAGACACAGAGTGAATCTCCCTCCACACCGTCCCATCACACACTCCCGGGGTCTGACACAGAGAGATTATTCCTCTACTCAGTACAGTCAAACACACCCGGGGTCAGACACAGAGTGATTATTGATCTACACGGTCCAATCAAACACTCCCGGGGTCAGACACAGAGCGATTATTCCTCTACACCGCCCATCACACTCTCCCGGGGTCAGACACAGAGTGAATCTCCCTCCCCACGGTCCCATCACACACTCCCGTGGTCAGACACAGAGTGATTTTTCCTCTACACGGTCCAGTCAAACACTCCCGGGGTCAGACACAGAGTGAATCTCCCTCCACACCGTCCCATCACACACTCCCGTGGTCAGACACAGTGTGATTATTCCTCTACACGGACCCATCAAACACTCCCGGGGTCAGGCACAGAGTGAATCTCAATCCTCAGCGTCCAATCACACACACCCGGGGTCAGACACAGAGAGATTATTCCTCTACACGGTACCATCAAACACTCCCGGGGTCAGACACAGAGAGATTATTCCTCTACACGGTACCATCAAACACTTCCGTGGTCAGACACAGAGTGATTATTCCTCTACACGGCCCCAGCAAACTCTCCCGGTGTCAGACACAGACGGAATCTCCCTCCACACCGTCCCATCATACAATCCCGGGGACAGACACAGAGTGATTATTCCTCTACACGGTCCAATCAATCACTCCCTTGGTCAGCCGCAGAGTGATTATCCCTCTACACCGCCCATCACACTCTCCCGGGGTCAGACACAGAGTGAATCTCCCTCACACCGTCCCATCACACACTCCCGGGGTAAGACACAGAATGATTATTCCTCTACAAGGTCCCATCAAACACTACCGGGGACAGACACAGAGTGAATCTCAATTCACACCGTCCCATCACACACTCCCAGTGTCAGACACAGAGAGTTTATTCCTCTACACGGTACAATCAAACACTCCCGGGGTCAGACACAGAGAGATTATTCCTCTACACGGACCCATCAAACACTCCCGGGGTCAGACACAGAGTGAATCTCAATCCTCAGCGTCCAATCACACACACCCGGGGTCAGACACAGAGAGATTATTCCTCTACACGGTACCATCAAACACTCCCGGGATCAGACACAGAGTGATTATTCCTCTACACGGTACCATCAAACACTCCCAGGGTCAGTCACAGAGTTATTATTCCTGTACGCGGTCCCATCAAAAACTCCCGGGGTCAGACGCAGAGTGAATCTCCCTCACCCCGTCCCATCACACACACCCGGGGTCAGACACAGAGAGATTATTCCTCTACACGGACCCATCAAACACTCCCGGGGAGAGACACAGAGTGAATCTCAATCCTCAGCGTCCAATCACTCACACCCGGGGTCAGACACAGAGAGATTATTCCTCTACACGGTACCATCAAACACTCCCGGGGTCAGACACAGAGAGATTATTCCTCTACACGGTCCAATCAAACACTCCCGGTGTCAGACACAGTGACATTATCCCTCTACAAGGTCACATCAAACACCTCCGTGGTCAGACACAGAGTGATTATTCCTCTACACGGCCCCATCAAACTCTCCCGGGGTCAGACACAGACTGAATCTCCCTCCACACCGTCCCATCATACAATCCCGGGGTCAGACACAGAGTGATTATTCCTCTACACGGTCCCATCAAACACTCCCGGGGTCAGACACAGAGTGAATCTCCCTCCACACCGTCCCATCACACACTCCCGTGGTCAGACACAGAGTGATTAATACTCTACACCGACGCATCACACACTCCCGTGGTCAAACACAGAGTGATTATTCCCCTACACGGTTCCATCAAACACTCCCGGGGTCAGAAACAGAGTTATTATTCCTCTACGCGGTCCCATCAAAAACTCCCGGGGTCAGACGCAGAGTGAATCTCCCTCACACCGTCCCATCACACACTCCCGGGGTAAGACACAGAGTGATTATTCCTCCTCAAGGTCCCATCAAGCACTACCGGGGACAGACACAGAGTGAATCTCAATTCACACCGTCCCATCACACAGTCCAGGGGTCAGACACAGAGAGTTTTTTCCTCTACACGGTACCATCAAACTCCCCCGGGGTCAGACACAGAGAGATTATTCCTCTACACGGACCCATCAAACACTCCCGGGGTCAGACACAGAGTGAATCTCAATCCTCAGCGTCCAATCACACACACCCGGGGTCAGACACAGAGAGATTATTCCTCTACACGGTACCATCAAACACTCCCGGGATCAGACACAGAGTGATTATTCCTCTACACGGTACCATCAAACAGTCCCAGGGTCAGTCACAGAGTTATTATTCCTGTACGCGGTCCCATCAAAAACTCCCGGGGTCAGACGCAGAGAGATTATTCCTCTACACGGTCCCATCAAACACTCCCGGTGTCAGACACAGTGACATTATCCCTCTACAAGGTCACATCAAACACCTCCGTGGTCAGACACAGAGTGATTATTCCTCTACACGGCCCCATCAAACTCTCGCGGGGTCAGACACAGACTGAATCTCCCTCCACACCGTCCCATCATACAATCCCGGGGTCAGACACAGTGTGATTATTCCTCTACACGGCCCCATCAAACTCTCCCGGGGTCAGACACAGACTGAATCTCCCTCCACACCGTCCCATCATACAATCCCGGGGTCAGACACAGAGTGATTATTCCTCTACACGGTCCAATCAAACACTCCCGTGGTCAGCCGCAGAGTGATTATCCCTCTACACCGCCCATCACACTCTCCCGGGGTCAGACACAGAGTGAATCTCCCTCACACCGTCCCATCACACACTCCCGGGGTAAGACACAGAATGATTATTCCTCTACAAGGTCCCATCAAACACTACCGGGGACAGACACAGAGTGAATCTCAATTCACACCGTCCCATCACACACTCCCAGTGTCAGACACAGAGAGTTTATTCCTCTACACGGTACAATCAAACACTCCCGGGGTCAGACACAGAGAGATTATTCCTCTACACGGACCCATCAAACACTCCCGGGGTCAGACACAGAGTGAATCTCAATCCTCAGCGTCCAATCACACACACCCGGGGTCAGACACAGAGAGATTATTCCTCTACACGGTACCATCAAACACTCCCGGGGTCAGACACAGAGTGATTATTCCTCTACACGGTACCATCAAACACTCCCAGGGTCAGACACAGAGTTATTATTCCTGTACGCGGTCCCATCAAAAACTCCCGGGGTCAGACACAGAGTGATTATTGATCTACACGGTCCAATCAAACACTCCCGGGGTCAGACACAGAGCGATTATTCCTCTACACCGCCCATCACACTCTCCCGGGGTCAGACACAGAGTGATTATTGATCTACACGGTCCAATCAAACACTCCCGGGGTCAGACACAGAGCGATTATTCCTCTACACCGCCCATCACACACTCCCGGGGTCAGACACAGACTGAATCTCCCTCCACACCGTCCCATCACATCCTCCCGTGGTGAAACACAGAGTGATTATTCCTCTACATGGTTCCATCAAACACTCCCGGGGTCAGACACAGGGTGAATCTCCCTCCACACCGTCCCATCACACACTCCCGGGGTCAGACACAGAGAGATTATTCCTCTACAAGGTCTCATCAAACTCTTCCGTGGTCAGACACAGTGTGATTATTCCTCTACACGGTACCATCACACTCTCCCGGTGTCAGACACAGGGTGAATCTTCTTCAACACTGTCCCATCACACTCTGCCGGGGTCAGACACAGAGTGAATCTCCCTCCACGCCGTCCCATCACACACTCCCGGGGTCAGACACAGAGTGATTATTCCACTACACGGTCCCAGCAAACATTCCCGGGGTCAGAAAAAGTTTGATTATTCCTCTACGCCGCCCAATCAAACTCTCCCGGGGTCAGACACAGAGTGATTATTCCTCTACACGGTACCATCAAACACTCCCAGGGTCAGACACAGAGTGATTATTCCTCTACACGGTTCCATCAAACACTCCCGGGGTCAGAATCAGGGTGAATCTCCCTCCACGCCGTCCCATCACACACTCCCGGTGTCAGATACAGAGTGATTATTCCTCTACACGGTACAGTCAAACACTCCCGGGGTCAGACACAGAGCGATTATTCCTCTACACCGCACATCACACTCTCCCGGGGTCAGACACAGAGTGAATCTCCCTCCACACGGTCCCATCACACACTCCCGTGGTCAGACACAGAGTGATTTTTCCTCTACACGGTCCAGTCAAACAATCCCGGGGTCAGACACAGAGTGAATCTCCCTCCACACCGTCCCATCACACACTCCCGTGGTCAGACACAGTGTGATTATTCCTCCACACAGTCCCATCACACACTCCCAGGGTCAGACACAGAGAGATTGTTCCTCTACACGGTACAGTCAAACACTCCCGGGGTCAGACACAGAGTGAATCTCCCTCCACACCGTCCCATCACACAGTCCCGGGGTCTGACACAGAGAGATTATTCCTCTACACGGTACAGTCAAACACTCCCAGGTTCAGACACAGAGTTATTATTCCTGTACGCGGTTCCAGTCAAACACTCCCGGGGTCAGACACAGAGAGATTATTCCTCTACAAGGTCTCATCAAACTCTTCCGTGGTCAGACACAGTGTGATTATTCCTCTACACGGTACCATCACACTCTCCCGGTGTCAGACACAGGGAGAATCTCCTTCAACACTGTCCCATCACACTCTGCCGGGGTCAGACACAGAGTGAATCTCCCTCCACGCCGTCCCATCACACACTCCCGGGGTCAGACACAGAGTGATTATTCCTCTACACGGTCCCAGCAAACATTCCCGGGGTCAGAAAAAGTTTGATTATTCCTCTACGCGGCCCCATCAAACTCTCCCGGGGTCAGACACAGAGTGATTATTCCTCTACACAGTCCCATCAAACGATCCCGGTGGTCAGACACAGAGCGATTATTCCTCTACACCGCCCATCACACACTCCCGGGGTCAGACACAGACTGAATCTCCCTCCACACCGTCCCATCACATCCTCCCGTGGTGAAACACAGAGTGATTATTCCTCTACATAGTTCCATCAAACACTCCCGGGGTCAGACACAGGGTGAATCTCCCTCCACACAGTCCCATCACACACTCCCAGGGTCAGACACACAGGGATTATTCCTCTACATTGTTCCATCAAACACTCCCGGGGTCAGACACAGTGTGAATCTCCCTCCACACAGTCCCATCACACACTCCCAGGGTCAGACACAGAGTGAATCTCCCTCCACACCGTCCCATCACACACTCCCGGGGTCTGACACAGAGAGATTATTCCTCTACACGGTACAGTCAAACACTCCCGGGGTCAGACACAGAGAGATTATTACTCTACACGGTCCCATCAAACACTCCCGGGGTCAGACACAGAGTGAATCTCCCTCCACACCGTCCCATCACACACTCCCGGGGTCAGACACAGAGAGATTATTCCTCTACAAGGTCTCATCAAACTCTTCCGTGGTCAGACACAGTGTGATTATTCCTCTACACGGTACCATCACACTCTCCCGGTGTCAGACACAGGGTGAATCTCCTTCAACACTGTCCCATCACACTCTGCCGGGGTCAGACACAGAGTGAATCTCCCTCCACGACGTCCCATCACACACTCCCGGGGTCAGACACAGAGTGATTATTCCTCTACACGGTCCAGTCAAACAATCCCGGGGTCAGACACAGAGTGAATCTCCCTCCACACCGTCCCATCACACACTCCCGTGGTCAGACACAGTGTGATTATTCCTCCACACAGTCCCATCACACACTCCCAGGGTCAGACACAGAGAGATTGTTCCTCTACACGGTACAGTCAAACACTCCCGGGGTCAGACACAGAGTGAATCTCCCTCCACACCGTCCCATCACACAGTCCCGGGGTCTGACACAGAGAGATTATTCCTCTACACGGTACAGTCAAACACTCCCAGGTTCAGACACAGAGTTATTATTCCTGTACGCGGTTCCAGTCAAACACTCCCGGGGTCAGACACAGAGAGATTATTCCTCTACAAGGTCTCATCAAACTCTTCCGTGGTCAGACACAGTGTGATTATTCCTCTACACGGTACCATCACACTCTCCCGGTGTCAGACACAGGGAGAATCTCCTTCAACACTGTCCCATCACACTCTGCCGGGGTCAGACACAGAGTGAATCTCCCTCCACGCCGTCCCATCACACACTCCCGGGGTCAGACACAGAGTGATTATTCCTCTACACGGTCCCAGCAAACATTCCCGGGGTCAGAAAAAGTTTGATTATTCCTCTACGCGGCCCCATCAAACTCTCCCGGGGTCAGACACAGAGTGATTATTCCTCTACACAGTCCCATCAAACGATCCCGGTGGTCAGACACAGAGCGATTATTCCTCTACACCGCCCATCACACACTCCCGGGGTCAGACACAGACTGAATCTCCCTCCACACCGTCCCATCACATCCTCCCGTGGTGAAACACAGAGTGATTATTCCTCTACATAGTTCCATCAAACACTCCCGGGGTCAGACACAGGGTGAATCTCCCTCCACACAGTCCCATCACACACTCCCAGGGTCAGACACACAGGGATTATTCCTCTACATTGTTCCATCAAACACTCCCGGGGTCAGACACAGTGTGAATCTCCCTCCACACAGTCCCATCACACACTCCCAGGGTCAGACACAGAGTGAATCTCCCTCCACACCGTCCCATCACACACTCCCGGGGTCTGACACAGAGAGATTATTCCTCTACACGGTACAGTCAAACACTCCCGGGGTCAGACACAGAGAGATTATTACTCTACACGGTCCCATCAAACACTCCCGGGGTCAGACACAGAGTGAATCTCCCTCCACACCGTCCCATCACACACTCCCGGGGTCAGACACAGAGAGATTATTCCTCTACAAGGTCTCATCAAACTCTTCCGTGGTCAGACACAGTGTGATTATTCCTCTACACGGTACCATCACACTCTCCCGGTGTCAGACACAGGGTGAATCTCCTTCAACACTGTCCCATCACACTCTGCCGGGGTCAGACACAGAGTGAATCTCCCTCCACGACGTCCCATCACACACTCCCGGGGTCAGACACAGAGTGATTATTCCTCTACACGGTCCCAGCAAACATTCCCGGGGTCAGAAAAAGTTTGATTATTCCTCTACGCCGCCCAATCAAACTCTCCCGGGGTCAGACACAGAGTGATTATTCCTCTACACGGTACCATCAAACACTCCCAGGGTCAGACACAGAGTGATTATTCCTCTACACGGTTCCATCAAACACTCCCGGGGTCAGAATCAGGGTGAATCTCCCTCCACGCCGTCCCATCACACACTCCCGTGGTCAGACACAGTGTGATTATTCCTCCACACAGTCCCATCACACACTCCCAGGGTCAGACACAGAGAGATTATTCCTCTACACGGTACAGTCAAACACTCCCGGGGTCAGACACAGAGTGAATCTCCCTCCACACCGTCCCATCACACACTCCCGGGGTCTGACACAGAGAGATTATTCCTCTACACGGTACAGTCAAACACTCCCAGGGTCAGACACAGAGTTATTATTCCTGTACGCGGTCCCATCAAAAACTCCCGGGGTCAGACACAGTGTGAATCTCCCTCCACACAGTCCCATCACACACTCCCAGGGTCAGACACAGAGGGATTTTTCTTCTACACCGTCCCATCAAACACTCCCGGGGTCAGACACAGAGTGAATCTCCCTCCACACCGTCCCATCACACACTCCCGGGATCAGACACAGAGTGATTATTCCTCTAC
Organism: Hypanus sabinus; assembly: GCF_030144855.1. Taxonomy (NCBI): domain Eukaryota; kingdom Metazoa; phylum Chordata; class Chondrichthyes; order Myliobatiformes; family Dasyatidae; genus Hypanus; species Hypanus sabinus. The sequence continues at coordinate 120,409 of NW_026781691.1, forward strand.
ACGGTACCATCAAACACTCCCAGGGTCAGTCACAGAGTTATTATTCCTGTACGCGGTCCCATCAAAAACTCCCGGGGTCAGACGCAGAGTGAATCTCCCTCACACCGTCCCATCACACACACCCGGGGTCAGACACAGAGAGATTATTCCTCTACACGGTCCCATCAAACACTCCCGGTGTCAGACACAGTGACATTATCCCTCTACAAGGTCACATCAAACACCTCCGTGGTCAGACACAGAGTGATTATTCCTCTACACGGCCCCATCAAACTCTCCCGGGGTCAGACACAGACTGAATCTCCCTCCACACCGTCCCATCATACAATCCCGGGGTCAGACACAGTGTGATTATTCCTCTACACGGCCCCATCAAACTCTCCCGGGGTCAGACACAGACTGAATCTCCCTCCACACCGTCCCATCATACAATCCCGGGGTCAGACACAGAGTGATTATTCCTCTACACGGTCCAATCAAACACTCCCGTGGTCAGCCGCAGAGTGATTATCCCTCTACACCGCCCATCACACTCTCCCGGGGTCAGACACAGAGTGAATCTCCCTCACACCGTCCCATCACACACTCCCGGGGTAAGACACAGAATGATTATTCCTCTACAAGGTCCCATCAAACACTACCGGGGACAGACACAGAGTGAATCTCAATTCACACCGTCCCATCACACACTCCCAGTGTCAGACACAGAGAGTTTATTCCTCTACACGGTACAATCAAACACTCCCGGGGTCAGACACAGAGAGATTATTCCTCTACACGGACCCATCAAACACTCCCGGGGTCAGACACAGAGTGAATCTCAATCCTCAGCGTCCAATCACACACACCCGGGGTCAGACACAGAGAGATTATTCCTCTACACGGTACCATCAAACACTCCCGGGGTCAGACACAGAGTGATTATTCCTCTACACGGTACCATCAAACACTCCCAGGGTCAGACACAGAGTTATTATTCCTGTACGCGGTCCCATCAAAAACTCCCGGGGTCAGACACAGAGTGATTATTGATCTACACGGTCCAATCAAACACTCCCGGGGTCAGACACAGAGCGATTATTCCTCTACACCGCCCATCACACTCTCCCGGGGTCAGACACAGAGTGATTATTGATCTACACGGTCCAATCAAACACTCCCGGGGTCAGACACAGAGCGATTATTCCTCTACACCGCCCATCACACACTCCCGGGGTCAGACACAGACTGAATCTCCCTCCACACCGTCCCATCACATCCTCCCGTGGTGAAACACAGAGTGATTATTCCTCTACATGGTTCCATCAAACACTCCCGGGGTCAGACACAGGGTGAATCTCCCTCCGCACCGTCCCATCACACACTCCCGGGGTCAGACACAGAGAGATTATTCCTCTACAAGGTCTCATCAAACTCTTCCGTGATCAGACACAGTGTGATTATTCCTCTACACGGTACCATCACACTCTCCCGGTGTCAGACACAGGGTGAATCTTCTTCAACACTGTCCCATCACACTCTGCCGGGGTCAGACACAGAGTGAATCTCCCTCCACGCCGTCCCATCACACACTCCCGGGGTCAGACACAGAGTGATTATTCCTCTACACGGTCCCAGCAAACATTCCCGGGGTCAGAAAAAGTTTGATTATTCCTCTACGCCGCCCAATCAAACTCTCCCGGGGTCAGACACAGAGTGATTATTCCTCTACACGGTACCATCAAACACTCCCAGGGTCAGACACAGAGTGATTATTCCTCTACACGGTTCCATCAAACACTCCCGGGGTCAGAATCAGGGTGAATCTCCCTCCACGCCGTCCCATCACACACTCCCGGTGTCAGATACAGAGTGATTATTCCTCTACACGGTACAGTCAAACACTCCCGGGGTCAGACACAGAGCGATTATTCCTCTACACCGCACATCACACTCTCCCGGGGTCAGACACAGAGTGAATCTCCCTCCACACGGTCCCATCACACACTCCCGTGGTCAGACACAGAGTGATTTTTCCTCTACACGGTCCAGTCAAACAATCCCGGGGTCAGACACAGAGTGAATCTCCCTCCACACCGTCCCATCACACACTCCCGTGGTCAGACACAGTGTGATTATTCCTCCACACAGTCCCATCACACACTCCCAGGGTCAGACACAGAGAGATTATTCCTCTACACGGTACAGTCAAACACTCCCGGGGTCAGACACAGAGTGAATCTCCCTCCACACCGTCCCATCACACAGTCCCGGGGTCTGACACAGAGAGATTATTCCTCTACACGGTACAGTCAAACACTCCCAGGGTCAGACACAGAGTTATTATTCCTGTACGCGGTCCCATCAAAAACTCCCGGGGTCAGACACAGTGTGAATCTCCCTCCACACAGTCCCATCACACACTCCCAGGGTCAGACACAGAGGGATTTTTCCTCTACACGGTCCCATCAAACACTCCCGGGGTCAGACACAGAGTGAATCTCCCTCCACACCGTCCCATCACACACTCCCGGGGTCTGACACAGAGAGATTATTCCTCTACACAGTACAGTCAAACACTCCCGGGGTCAGACACAGAGAGATTATTACTCTACACGGTCCCATCAAACACTCCCGGGGTCAGACACAGAGTGAATCTCCCTCCACACCGTCCGATCACACACTCACGGGGTCAGACACAGAGAGATTATTCCTCTACAAGGTCTCATCAAACTCTTCCGTGGTCAGACACAGTGTGATTATTCCTCTACACGGTACCATCACACTCTCCCGGTGTCAGACACAGGGAGAATCTCCTTCAACACTGTCCCATCACACTCTGCCGGGGTCAGACACAGAGTGAATCTCCCTCCACGCCGTCCCATCACACACTCCCGGGGTCAGACACAGAGTGATTATTCCTCTACACGGTCCCAGCAAACATTCCCGGGGTCAGAAAAAGTTTGATTATTCCTCTACGCGGCCCCATCAAACTCTCCCGGGGTCAGACACAGAGTGATTATTCCTCTACACAGTCCCATCAAACGATCCCGGTGGTCAGACACAGAGCGATTATTCCTCTACACCGCCCATCACACACTCCCGGGGTCAGACACAGACTGAATCTCCCTCCACACCGTCCCATCACATCCTCCCGTGGTGAAACACAGAGTGATTATTCCTCTACATGGTTCCATCAAACACTCCCGGGGTCAGACACAGGGTGAATCTCCCTCCACACAGTCCCATCACACACTCCCAGGGTCAGACACACAGGGATTATTCCTCTACATTGTTCCATCAAACACTCCCGGGGTCAGACACAGTGTGAATCTCCCTCCACACAGTCCCATCACACACTCCCAGGGTCAGACACAGAGTGAATCTCCCTCCACACCGTCCCATCACACACTCCCGGGGTCTGACACAGAGAGATTATTCCTCTACACGGTACAGTCAAACACTCCCGGGGTCAGACACAGAGAGATTATTACTCTACACGGTCCCATCAAACACTCCCGGGGTCAGACACAGAGTGAATCTCCCTCCACACCGTCCCATCACACACTCCCGGGGTCAGACACAGAGAGATTATTCCTCTACAAGGTCTCATCAAACTCTTCCGTGGTCAGACACAGTGTGATTATTCCTCTACACGGTACCATCACACTCTCCCGGTGTCAGACACAGGGTGAATCTCCTTCAACACTGTCCCATCACACTCTGCCGGGGTCAGACACAGAGTGAATCTCCCTCCACGACGTCCCATCACACACTCCCGGGGTCAGACACAGAGTGATTATTCCTCTACACGGTCCCAGCAAACATTCCCGGGGTCAGAAAAAGTTTGATTATTCCTCTACGCCGCCCAATCAAACTCTCCCGGGGTCAGACACAGAGTGATTATTCCTCTACACGGTACCATCACACACTCCCAGGGTCAGACACAGAGAGATTATTCCTCTACACGGTACAGTCAAACACTCCCGGGGTCAGACACAGAGTGAATCTCCCTCCACACCGTCCCATCACACACTCCCGGGGTCTGACACAGAGAGATTATTCCTCTACACGGTACAGTCAAACACTCCCAGGGTCAGACACAGAGTTATTATTCCTGTACGCGGTCCCATCAAAAACTCCCGGGGTCAGACACAGTGTGAATCTCCCTCCACACAGTCCCATCACACACTCCCAGGGTCAGACACAGAGGGATTTTTCTTCTACACCGTCCCATCAAACACTCCCGGGGTCAGACACAGAGTGAATCTCCCTCCACACCGTCCCATCACACACTCCCGGGATCAGACACAGAGTGATTATTCCTCTACACGGTACCATCAAACACTCCCAGGGTCAGTCACAGAGTTATTATTCCTGTACGCGGTCCCATCAAAAACTCCCGGGGTCAGACGCAGAGTGAATCTCCCTCACACCGTCCCATCACACACACCCGGGGTCAGACACAGAGAGATTATTCCTCTACACGGTCCCATCAAACACTCCCGGTGTCAGACACAGTGACATTATCCCTCTACAAGGTCACATCAAACACCTCCGTGGTCAGACACAGAGTGATTATTCCTCTACACGGCCCCATCAAACTCTCCCGGGGTCAGACACAGACTGAATCTCCCTCCACACCGTCCCATCATACAATCCCGGGGTCAGACACAGTGTGATTATTCCTCTACACGGCCCCATCAAACTCTCCCGGGGTCAGACACAGACTGAATCTCCCTCCACACCGTCCCATCATACAATCCCGGGGTCAGACACAGAGTGATTATTCCTCTACACGGTCCAATCAAACACTCCCGTGGTCAGCCGCAGAGTGATTATCCCTCTACACCGCCCATCACACTCTCCCGGGGTCAGACACAGAGTGAATCTCCCTCACACCGTCCCATCACACACTCCCGGGGTAAGACACAGAATGATTATTCCTCTACAAGGTCCCATCAAACACTACCGGGGACAGACACAGAGTGAATCTCAATTCACACCGTCCCATCACACACTCCCAGTGTCAGACACAGAGAGTTTATTCCTCTACACGGTACAATCAAACACTCCCGGGGTCAGACACAGAGAGATTATTCCTCTACACGGACCCATCAAACACTCCCGGGGTCAGACACAGAGTGAATCTCAATCCTCAGCGTCCAATCACACACACCCGGGGTCAGACACAGAGAGATTATTCCTCTACACGGTACCATGAAACACTCCCGGGGTCAGACACAGAGAGTTTATTCCTCTACACGGTACAATCAAACACTCCCGGGGTCAGACACAGAGAGATTATTCCTCTACACGGTACCATCAAACACTCCCGGGGTCAGACACAGAGTGATTATTCCTCTACACGGTCCAATCAAACACTCCCGTGGTCAGCCGCAGAGTGATTATCCCTCTACACCGCCCATCACACTCTCCCGGGGTCAGACACAGAGTGAATCTCCCTCACACCGTCCCATCACACACTCCCGGGGTAAGACACAGAATGATTATTCCTCTACAAGGTCCCATCAAACACTACCGGGGACAGACACAGAGTGAATCTCAATTCACACCGTCCCATCACGCACTCCCAGTGTCAGACACAGAGAGTTTATTCCTCTACACGGTACAATCAACCACTCCCGGGGTCAGACACAGAGAGATTATTCCTCTACACGGTACCATCAAACACTCCCGGGGTCAGACACAGAGTGATTATTCCTCTACACGGTACCATCAAACACTCCCAGGGTCAGACACAGAGAGTTTATTCCTCTACACGGTACAATCACACACTCCCAGTGTCAGACACAGAGAGTTTATTCCTCTACACGGTACAATCAAACACTCCCGGGGTCAGACACAGAGAGATTATTCCTCTACACGGTACCATCAAACACTCCCGGGGTCAGACACAGAGTGATTATTCCTCTACACCGTCCCATCACACACTCCCAGTGTCAGACACAGAGAGTTTATTCCTCTACACGGTACAATCAAACACTCCCGGGGTCAGACACAGAGAGATTATTCCTCTACACGGTACCATCAAACACTCCCGGGGTCAGACACAGAGTGATTATTCCTCTACACGGTACCATCAAACACTCCCAGGGTCAGACACAGAGATATTATTCCTGTACGCGGTCCCATCAAAAACTCCCGGGGTCAGACACAGAGTGATTATTGATCTACACGGTCCAATCAAACACTCCCGGGGTCAGACACAGAGCGATTATTCCTCTACACCGCCCATCACACTCTCCCGGGGTCAGACACAGAGTGATTATTGATCTACACGGTCCAATCAAACACTCCCGGGGTCAGACACAGAGCGATTATTCCTCTACACCGCCCATCACACACTCCCGGGGTCAGACACAGACTGAATCTCCCTCCACACCGTCCCATCACATCCTCCCGTGGTGAAACACAGAGTGATTATTCCTATACATGGTTCCATCAAACACTCCCGGGGTCAGACACAGGGTGAATCTCCCTCCACACCGTCCCATCACACACTCCCGGGGTCAGACACAGAGAGATTATTCCTCTACAAGGTCTCATCAAACTCTTCCGTGGTCAGACACAGTGTGATTATTCCTCTACACGGTACCATCACACTCTCCCGGTGTCAGACACAGGGTGAATCTCCTTCAACACTGTCCCATCACACTCTGCCGGGGTCAGACACAGAGTGAATCTCCCTCCACGCCGTCCCATCACACACTCCCGGGGTCAGACACAGAGTGATTATTCCTCTACACGGTCCCAGCAAACATTCCCGGGGTCAGAAAAAGTTTGATTATTCCTCTACGCCGCCCAATCAAACTCTCCCGGGGTCAGACACAGAGTGATTATTCCTCTACACGGTACCATCAAACACTCCCAGGGTCAGACACAGAGTGATTATTCCTCTACACGGTTCCATCAAACACTCCCGGGGTCAGAATCAGGGTGAATCTCCCTCCACGCCGTCCCATCACACACTCCCGGTGTCAGATACAGAGTGATTATTCCTCTACACGGTACAGTCAAACACTCCCGGGGTCAGACACAGAGCGATTATTCCTCTACACCGCACATCACACTCTCCCGGGGTCAGACACAGAGTGAATCTCCCTCCACACGGTCCCATCACACACTCCCGTGGTCAGACACAGAGTGATTTTTCCTCTACACGGTCCAGTCAAACAATCCCGGGGTCAGACACAGAGTGAATCTCCCTCCACACCGTCCCATCACACACTCCCGTGGTCAGACACAGTGTGATTATTCCTCCACACAGTCCCATCACACACTCCCAGGGTCAGACACAGAGAGATTATTCCTCTACACGGTACAGTCAAACACTCCCGGGGTCAGACACAGAGTGAATCTCCCTCCACACCGTCCCATCACACACTCCCGGGGTCTGACACAGAGAGATTATTCCTCTACACGGTACAGTCAAACACTCCCAGGGTCAGACACAGAGTTATTATTCCTGTACGCGGTCCCATCAAAAACTCCCGGGGTCAGACACAGTGTGAATCTCCCTCCACACAGTCCCATCACACACTCCCAGGGTCAGACACAGAGGGATTTTTCCTCTACACGGTCCCATCAAACACTCCCGGGGTCAGACACAGAGTGAATCTCCCTCCACACAGTCCCATCACACACTCCCAGGGTCAGACACAGAGGGATTTTTCCTCTACACGGTCCCATCAAACATTCCCGGGGTCAGAAAAAGTTTGATTATTCCTCTACGCGGCCCCATCAAACTCTCCCGGGGTCAGACACAGAGTGATTATTCCTCTACACAGTCCCATCACACACTCCCGGTGTCAGATACAGAGTGATTATTCCTCTACACGGTACAGTCAAACACTCCCGGGGTCAGACACAGAGCGATTATTCCTCTACACCGCACATCACACTCTCCCGGGGTCAGACACAGAGTGAATCTCCCTCCACACGGTCCCATCACACACTCCCGTGGTCAGACACAGAGTGATTTTTCCTCTACACGGTCCAGTCAAACAATCCCGGGGTCAGACACAGAGTGAATCTCCCTCCACACCGTCCCATCACACACTCCCGTGGTCAGACACAGTGTGATTATTCCTCCACACAGTCCCATCACACACTCCCAGGGTCAGACACAGAGAGATTATTCCTCTACACGGTACAGTCAAACACTCCCGGGGTCAGACACAGATAGATTATTACTCTACACGGTCCCATCAAACACTCCCGGGGTCAGACACAGAGTGATCTCCCTCCACACCGTCCCATCACACACTCCCGGGGTCAGACACAGAGAGATTATTCCTCTACAAGGTCTCATCAAACTCTTCCGTGTTCAGACACAGAGTGATTATTCCTCTACGCGGTACCATCACACTCTCCCGGTGTCAGACACAGGGTGAATCTCCTTCAACACTGTCCCATCACACTCTGCCGGGGTCAGACACAGAGTGAATCTCCCTCCACGCCGTCCCATCACACACTCCCGGGGTCAGACACAGAGTGATTATTCCTCTACACGGTCCCAGCAAACATTCCCGGGGTCAGAAAAAGTTTGATTATTCCTCTACGCGGCCCCATCAAACTCTCCCGGGGTCAGACACAGAGTGATTATTCCTCTACACAGTCCCATCAAACGATCCCGGTGGTCAGACACAGAGTGATTATTCCTCTACACGGTACCATCAAACACTCCCAGGGTCAGACACAGAGTGATTATTCCTCTACACGGTTCCATCAAACACTCCCGGGGTCAGAATCAGGGTGAATCTCCCTCCACACCGTCCCATCACACACTCCCGGGGTCAGACACAGAGTGATTATTGATCTACACGGTCCAATCAAACACTCCCGGGGTCAGACACAGAGCGATTATTCCTCTACACCGCCCATCACACTCTCCCGGGGTCAGACACAGAGTGAATCTCCCTCCCCACGGTCCCATCACACACTCCCGTGGTCAGACACTGAGTGATTTTTCCTCTACACGGTCCAGTCAAACACTCCCGGGGTCAGACACAGAGTGAATCTCCCTCCACACCGTCCCATCACACACTCCCGTGGTCAGACACAGTGTGATTATTCCTCTACGCGGACCCATCAAACACTCCCGGGGTCAGGCACAGAGTGAATCTCAATCCTCAGCGTCCAATCACACACACCCGGGGTCAGACACAGAGAGATTATTCCTCTACACGGTACCATCAAACACTCCCGGGGTCAGACACAGAGAGATTATTCCTCTACACGGTCCCATCAAACACTCCCGGTGTCAGACACAGAGTCATTATCCCTCTACAAGGTCACATCAAACACTTCCGTGGTCAGACACAGAGTGATTATTCCTCTACACGGCCCCAGCAAACTCTCCCGGTGTCAGACACAGACGGAATCTCCCTCCACACCGTCCCATCATACAATCCCGGGGACAGACACAGAGTGATTATTCCTCTACACGGTCCAATCAAACACTCCCTTGGTCAGCCGCAGAGTGATTATCCCTCTACACCGCCCATCACACTCTCCCGGGGTCAGACACAGAGTGAATCTCCCTCACACCGTCCCATCACACACTCCCGGGGTAAGACACAGAATGATTATTCCTCTACAAGGTCCCATCAAACACTACCGGGGACAGACACAGAGTGAATCTCAATCCTCAGCGTCCAATCACACACACCCGGGGTCAGACACAGAGAGATTATTCCTCTACACGGTACCATCAAACACTCCCGGGGTCAGACACAGAGTGAATCTCAATCCTCAGCGTCCAATCACACACACCGGGGGTCAGACACAGAGAGATTATTCCTCTACACGGTCCAATCAAACACTCCCGTGGTCAGCCGCAGAGTGGTTATCCCTCTACACCGCCCATTACACTCTCCCGGGGTCAGACACAGAGTGAATCTCCCTCACACCGTCCCATCACACACTCCCGGGGTAAGACACAGAATGATTATTCCTCTACACGGTCCCATCACACACTCCCGGGGTCAGACACAGAATGATTATTCCTCTACAAGGTCCCATCAAACACTACCGGGGACAGACACAGAGTGAATCTCAATTCACACCGTCCCATCACACACTCCCAGTGTCAGACACAGAGAGTTTATTCCTCTACACGGTACAATCAAACACTCCCGGGGTCAGACACAGAGAGATTATTCCTCTACACGGACCCATCAAACACTCCCGGGGTCAGACACAGAGTGAATCTCAATCCTCAGCGTCCAATCACACACACCCGGGGTCAGACACAGAGAGATTATTCCTCTACACGGTACCATCAAACACTCCCGGGATCAGACACAGAGTGATTATTCCTCTACACGGTACCATCAAACACTCCCAGGGTCAGTCACAGAGTTATTATTCCTGTACGCGGTCCCATCAAAAACTCCCGGGGTCAGACGCAGAGTGAATCTCCCTCACACCGTCCCATCACACACACCCGGGGTCAGACACAGAGAGATTATTCCTCTACACGGACCCATCAAACACTCCCGGGGAGAGACACAGAGTGAATCTCAATCCTCAGCGTCCAATCACACACACCCGGGGTCAGACACAGAGAGATTATTCCTCTACACGGTACCATCAAACACTCCCGGGGTCAGACACAGAGAGATTATTCCTCTACACGGTCCCATCAAACACTCCCGGTGTCAGACACAGTGACATTATCCCTCTACAAGGTCACATCAAACACCTCCGTGGTCAGACACAGAGTGATTATTCCTCTACACGGCCCCATCAAACTCTCCCGGGGTCAGACACAGACTGAATCTCCCTCCACACCGTCCCATCATACAATCCCGGGGTCAGACACAGAGTGATTATTCCTCTACACGGTCCCATCAAACACTCCCGGGGTCAGACACAGAGGGAATCTCCCTCCACACCGTCCCATCACACACTCCCGTGGTCAGACACAGAGTGATTAATACTCTACACCGACGCATCACACACTCCCGTGGTCAAACACAGAGTGATTATTCCCCTACACGGTTCCATCAAACACTCCCGGGGTCAGAAACAGAGTTATTATTCCTCTACACGGTCCCATCAAACACTCCCGGTGTCAGACACAGTGACATTATCCCTCTACAAGGTCACATCAAACACCTCCGTGGTCAGACACAGAGTGATTATTCCTCTACACGGCCCCATCAAACTCTCCCGGGGTCAGACACAGACTGAATCTCCCTCCACACAGTCCCATCACACACTCCCAGGGTCAGACACAGAGAGATTATTCCTCTACACGGTACAGTCAAACACTCCCGGGGTCAGACACAGAGTGAATCTCCCTCCACACCGTCCCATCACACACTCCCGTGGTCAGACACAGAGTGATTAATACTCTACACCGACGCATCACACACTCCCGTGGTCAAACACAGAGTGATTATTCCCCTACACGGTCCCATCAAAAACTCCCGGGGTCAGACGCAGAGTGAATCTCCCTCACTCCGTCCCATCACACACTCCCGGGGTAAGACACAGAGTGATTATTCCTCCTCAAGGTCCCATCAAGCACTACCGGGGACAGACACAGAGTGAATCTCAATTCACACCGTCCCATCACACAGACCAGGGGTCAGACACAGAGAGTTTTTTCCTCTACACGGTACCATCAAACTCCCCCGGGGTCAGACACAGAGAGATTATTCCTCTACACGGACACATCAAACACTCCCGGGGTCAGACACAGAGTGAATCTCAATCCTCAGCGTCCAATCACACACACCCGGGGTCAGACACAGAGAGATTATTCCTCTACACGGTACCATCAAACACTCCCGGGATCAGACACAGAGTGATTATTCCTCTACACCGTACCATCAAACACTCCCAGGGTCAGTCACAGAGTTATTATTCCTGTACGCGGTCCCATCAAAAACTCCCGGGGTCAGACGCAGAGTGAATCTCCCTCACACCGTCCCATCACACACACCCGGGGTCAGACACAGAGAGATTATTCCTCTACACGGACCCATCAAACACTCCCGGGGAGAGACACAGAGTGAATCTCAATCCTCAGCGTCCAATCACACACACCCGGGGTCAGACACAGAGAGATTATCCCTCTACAAGGTCACATCAAACACCTCCGTGGTCAGACACAGAGTGATTATTCCTCTACACGGCCCCATCAAACTCTCCCGGGGTCAGACACAGACTGAATCTCCCTCCACACCGTCCCATCATACAATCCCGGGGTCAGACACAGAGTGATTATTCCTCTACACGGTCCCATCAAACACTCCCGGGGTCAGACACAGAGTGAATCTCCCTCCACACCGTCCTATCACACACTCCCGTGGTCAGACACAGAGTGATTAATACTCTACACCGGCGCATCACACACTCCCGTGGTCAAACACAGAGTGATTATTCCCCTACACGGTTCCATCAAACACTCCCGGGGTCAGAAACAGAGTTATTATTCCTCTACGCGGTCCCATCAAAAACTCCCGGGGTCAGACGCAGAGTGAATCTCCCTCACACCGTCCCATCACACACTCCCGGGGTAAGACACAGAGTGATTATTCCTCCTCAAGGTCCCATCAAGCACTACCGGGGACAGACACAGAGTGAATCTCAATTCACACCGTCCCATCACACAGTCCAGGGGTCAGACACAGAGAGTTTTTTCCTCTACACGGTACCATCAAACTCCCCCGGGGTCAGACACAGAGAGATTATTCCTCTACACGGACCCATCAAACACTCCCGGGGTCAGACACAGAGTGAATCTCAATCCTCAGCGTCCAAACACACACACCCGGGGTCAGACACAGAGAGATTATTCCTCTACACGGACCCATCAAACACTCCCGGGGTCAGACACAGAGTGAATCTCAATTCACACCGTCCCATCACACACTCCCGGGGTCCGACACAGAGAGTTTATTCCTCTACACGGTACCATCAAACACTCCATGGGTCAGATACAGAGAGATTATTCCTCTACACGGACCCATCTAACAATCCCGGGGTCAGACACAGAGTGAATCTCCCTCCACACAGACCCATCATACAATCCCGGGGTCAGACACAGAGTGATTATTCCTCTACACGGTCCAATCAAACACTCCCGGTGTCAGCCGCAGAGTGATTATCCCTCTACACCGCCCATCACACTCTCCCGGGGTCAGTCACAGAGTGAATCTCCCTCCACACCGTCCCATCACACACTCCCGTGGTCAGACACAGAGTGATTATTCCTCTACACGGTCCCATCAAACACTCACGGGGTCAGACACAAAGTGACTCTCCCTCCACACCGTCCCATCACACACTCCCGTGGTCAGACACAGTGTGATTATTCCTCCACACGGTCCCATCAAACACTCCCGGGGTCAGACATAGACTGAATCTCCCTCCACACCGTCCCATCACACACTCCCGTGGTCAGACACAGAGAGATTAATACTCTACACCGACGCATCACACACTCCCGTGGTCAAACACAGAGTGATTATTCCTCTACACGGTTCCATCAAACACTCCCGGGGTCAGAATCAGGGTGAATCTCTCTCGACACCGTCCCATCACACACTCCCGGGGTCAGACACAGAGTGATTATTGATCTACACGGTCCAATGAAACACTCCCGGGGTCAGACACAGAGAGATTATTCCTCTACACGGTACCATCAAACACTCCCCGGGTCAGACACACAGAGATTATTCCTCTTCCCGGTCCCATCAAACACTCCCGGGTTCAGCCACAGAGTGATTATTCCTCTACACCGCCCATCACACTCTCCCGGGGTCAGACACAGAGTGAAACTCGCTCCCACGGTCCCATCACACTCTCCCGTGTTCAGACACAGAGTGATTTTTCCTCTACACGGTCCAATCAAACACTCCCGGGGTCAGACACAGAGTGAATCTCCCTCCACACCGTCCCATCACACACTCCCGTGGTCAGACACAGTGTGATTATTCCTCTACACGGTCCCATCAAACACTCCCGGGGTCAGACACAGACTGAATCTCCCTCCACACCGTCCCATCACACACTCCCGTGGTCAAACACAGAGTGATTATTACTCTACATGGTTCCATCAAACACTCCCGTGGTCAGACACAGGCTGAATCTCCCTCCACACAGTCCCATCACACACTCCCAGGGTCAGACACACAGGGATTATTCCTCTACATTGTTCCATCAAACACTCCCGGGGTCAGACACAGTGTGAATCTCCCTCCACACAGTCCCATCACACACTCCCAGTGTCAGACACAGAGTGATGATTCCTCTACACGGTCCCATCAAACATTCCCGGGGTCAGAAACAGCGTGATTATTCCTCTACGCGGCCCCATCAAACTCTCTCGGGTTCAGACAGAGTGATTATTCCTCTACACGGTCCCATCAAACGATCCCGGTGGTCAGACTCAGAGTGATTATTCCTCTACACGATACCATCAAACACTCCCAGGGTCAGACACAGAGTTATTATTCCTCTACGCGGTCCCATCAAAAACTCCCGGGGTCAGACGCAGAGTGAATCTCCCTCACACCGTCCCATCACACACTCCCGGGGTAAGACACAGAGTGATTATTCCTCTACAAGGTCCCATCAAGCACTACCGGCGACAGACACAGAGTGAATCCCAATTCACACCGTCCCATCACACACTCCAGGGGTCAGACACAAAGAGTTTTTTCCTCTACACGGTACCATCAAACTCCCCCGGGGTCAGACACAGAGAGATTATTCCTCTACACGGACCCATCAAACACTCCCAGGGTCAGACACAGAGTGAATCTCAATCCTCAGCGTCCAAACACACACACCCGGGGTCAGACACAGAGAGATTATTCCTCTACACGGACCCATCAAACACTGCCGGGGTCAGACACAGAGTGAATCTCAATTCACACCGTCCCATCACACACTCCCGCGGTCAGACACAGAGAGTTTATTCCTCTACACGGTACCATCAAACACTCCCGGGGTCAGATACAGAGAGATTATTCCTCTACACGGACCCATCTAACAATCCCGGGGTCAGACACAGAGTGAATCTCAATCCTCACCGTCCAATCACACACACCCGGGGTCAGACACAGAGAGATTATTCCTCTACACGGTACCATCAAACACTCCCGGGGTCAGACACAGAGTCATTATCCCTCTACAAGGTCACATCAAACACTTCCGTGGTCAGACACAGAGTGATTATTCCTCTACACGGCCCCATCAAACTCTCCCGGGGTCAGACACAGACTGAATCTCCCTCCACACAGACCCATCATACACTCCCGTGGTCAGACACAGAGTGATTATTCCTCTACACGGTCACTTCAAACACTCCCGGGGTCAGACACAGAGTGATTATTGATCTACACGGTCCAATCAAACACTCCCGGGGTCAGACACAGAGCGATTATTCCTCTACACCGCCCATCACTCTCTCCCGGGGTCAGACACAGAGTGAATCTCCCTCCACACGGTCCCATCACACACTCCCGTGGTCAGACACAGAGTGATTTTTCCTCTACACGGTCCAGTCAAACACTCCCGGGGTCAGACACAGAGTGAATCTCCCTCCACACCGTCCCATCACACACTCCCGTGGTCAGACACAGTGTGATTATTCCTCTACACGGTACCATCAAACACTCCCGGGGTCAGACACAGAGAGATTATTCCTCTACACGGACCCATCAAACACTCCCGAGGTCAGACACAGAGTGAATCTCAATCCTCAGCGTCCAATCACACACTCCCGGGGTCAGACACAGAGTGATTATTGATCTACATGGTCCCATCAAACACTCCCGGGTTCAGCCGCAGAGTGATTATCCCTCTACACCGCCCATCACACTCTCCCGGGGTCAGTCACAGAGTGAATCTCCCTCCACACCGTCCCATCACACACTCCCGTGGTCAGACACAGAGTGATTATTCCTCTACACGGTCCCATCAAACACTCACGGGGTCAGACACAAAGTGACTCTCCCTCCACACCGTCCCATCACACACTCCCGTGGTCAGACACAGTGTGATTATTCCTCCACACGGTCCCATCAAACACTCCCGGGGTCAGACATAGACTGAATCTCCCTCCACACCGTCCCATCACACACTCCCGTGGTCAGACACAGAGAGATTAATACTCTACACCGACGCATCACACACTCCCGTGGTCAAACACAGAGTGATTATTCCTCTACACGGTTCCATCAAACACTCCCGGGGTCAGAATCAGGGTGAATCTCTCTCCACACCGTCCCATCACACACTCCCGGGGTCAGACACAGAGTGATTATTGATCTACACGGTCCAATGAAACACTCCCGGGGTCAGACACAGAGAGATTATTCCTCTACACGGTACCATCAAACACTCCCCGGGTCAGACACACAGAGATTATTCCTCTTCCCGGTCCCATCAAACACTCCCGGGTTCAGCCACAGAGTGATTATTCCTCTACACCGCCCATCACACTCTCCCGGGGTCAGACACAGAGTGAAACTCGCTCCCACGGTCCCATCACACTCTCCCGTGTTCAGACACAGAGTGATTTTTCCTCTACACGGTCCAATCAAACACTCCCGGGGTCAGACACAGAGTGAATCTCCCTCCACACCGTCCCATCACACACTCCCGTGGTCAGACACAGTGTGATTATTCCTCTACACGGTCCCATCAAACACTCCCGGGGTCAGACACAGACTGAATCTCCCTCCACACCGTCCCATCACACACTCCCGTGGTCAAACACAGAGTGATTATTACTCTACATGGTTCCATCAAACACTCCCGTGGTCAGACACAGGCTGAATCTCCCTCCACACAGTCCCATCACACACTCCCAGGGTCAGACACACAGGGATTATTCCTCTGCATTGTTCCATCAAACACTCCCGGGGTCAGACACAGTGTGAATCTCCCTCCACACAGTCCCATCACACACTCCCAGTGTCAGACACAGAGTGATGATTCCTCTACACGGTCCCATCAAACATTCCCGGGGTCAGAAACAGCGTGATTATTCCTCTACGCGGCCCCATCAAACTCTCTCGGGTTCAGACAGAGTGATTATTCCTCTACACGGTCCCATCAAACGATCCCGGTGGTCAGACTCAGAGTGATTATTCCTCTACACGATACCATCAAACACTCCCAGGGTCAGACACAGAGTTATTATTCCTCTACGCGGTCCCATCAAAAACTCCCGGGTCAGACGCAGAGTGAATCTCCCTCACACCGTCCCATCACACACTCCCGGGGTAAGACACAGAGTGATTATTCCTCTACAAGGTCCCATCAAGCACTACCGGCGACAGACACAGAGTGAATCCCAATTCACACCGTCCCATCACACACTCCAGGGGTCAGACACAAAGAGTTTTTTCCTCTACACGGTACCATCAAACTCCCCCGGGGTCAGACACAGAGAGATTATTCCTCTACACGGACCCATCAAACACTCCCAGGGTCAGACACAGAGTGAATCTCAATCCTCAGCGTCCAAACACACACACCCGGGGTCAGACACAGAGAGATTATTCCTCTACACGGACCCATCAAACACTGCCGGGGTCAGACACAGAGTGAATCTCAATTCACACCGTCCCATCACACACTCCCGCGGTCAGACACAGAGAGTTTATTCCTCTACACGGTACCATCAAACACTCCCGGGGTCAGATACAGAGAGATTATTCCTCTACACGGACCCATCTAACAATCCCGGGGTCAGACACAGAGTGAATCTCAATCCTCACCGTCCAATCACACACACCCGGGGTCAGACACAGAGAGATTATTCCTCTACACGGTACCATCAAACACTCCCGGGGTCAGACACAGAGTCATTATCCCTCTACAAGGTCACATCAAACACTTCCGTGGTCAGACACAGAGTGATTATTCCTCTACACGGCCCCATCAAACTCTCCCGGGGTCAGACACAGACTGAATCTCCCTCCACACAGACCCATCATACACTCCCGTGGTCAGACACAGAGTGATTATTCCTCTACACGGTCACTTCAAACACTCCCGGGGTCAGACACAGAGTGATTATTGATCTACACGGTCCAATCAAACACTCCCGGGGTCAGACACAGAGCGATTATTCCTCTACACCGCCCATCACTCTCTCCCGGGGTCAGACACAGAGTGAATCTCCTCCACACGGTCCCATCACACACTCCCGTGGTCAGACACAGTGTGATTATTCCTCTACACGGTACCATCAAACACTCCCGGGGTCAGACACAGAGAGATTATTCCTCTACACGGACCCATCAAACACTCCCGAGGTCAGACACAGAGTGAATCTCAATCCTCAGCGTCCAATCACACACTCCCGGGGTCAGACACAGAGTGATTATTGATCTACATGGTCCCATCAAACACTCCCGGGTTCAGCCACAGAGCGATTATTCCTCTACACCGCCCATCACACTCTCCCGGTGTCAGACACAGAGTGAATCTGCCTCCACACGGTCCCATCACACACTCCCGTGGTCAGACACAGAGTGATTTTTCCTCTACACGGTCCAGTCAAACACTCCCGGGGTCAGACACAGAGTGAATCTCCCTCCACACCGTCCCATCACACACTCCCGTGGTCAGACACAGTGTGATTATTCCTCTACACGGTCCCATCAAACACTCCCGGGGTCAGACACAGACTGAATCTCCCTCCACACCGTCCCATCACACACTCCCGTGGTCAAACACAGAGTGATTATTCCTCTACATGGTTCCATCAAACACTCCCGGGGTCAGACACAGGGTGAATCTCCCTCCACACAGTCCCATCACACACTCCCAGGGTCAGACACACAGGGATTATTCCTCTACATTGTTCCATCAAACACTCCCGGGGTCAGACACAGAGTGAATCTCCCTCCACACCGTCCCATCACACACTCCCGTGGTCAGACACAGTGTGATTATTCCTCTACACGGTCCCATCAAACACTCCCGGGGTCAGACACAGACTGAATCTCCCTCCACACCGTCCCATCACACACTCCCGTGGTCAAACACAGAGTGATTATTCCTCTACATGGTTCCATCAAACACTCCCGGGGTCAGACACAGGGTGAATCTCCCTCCACACAGTCCCATCACACACTCCCAGGGTCAGACACACAGGGATTATTCCTCTACATTGTTCCATCAAACACTCCCGGGGTCAGACACAGTGTGAATCTCCCTCCACACAGTCCCATCACACACTCCCAGGGTCAGACACAGAGGGATTATTCCTCTACACGGTCCCATCAAACACTCCCGGGGTAAGACACAGAGTGAATCTCCCTCCACACCGTCCCATCACACACTCCCGGGGTCAGACACAGAGAGATTATTCCTCTACAAGGTCTCATCAAACTCTTCCGTGGTCAGACACAGTGTGATTATTCCTCTACACGGTACCATCACACTCTCCCGGTGTCAGACACAGGGTGAATCTCCTTCCACGCCGTCCCATCACACACTCCCGGGGTCAGACACAGAGTGATTAATCCTCTACACGGTCCCAGCAAACATTCCCGGGGTCAGAAAAAGTGTGATTATTCGTCTACGCGGCCCCATCAAACTCTCCCGGGGTCAGACACAGAGTGATTATTCCTCTACACGGTACCATCAAACACTCCCAGGGTCAGACACAGAGTGATTATTCCTCTACACGGTTCCATCAAACACTCCCGGGGTCAGAATCAGGGTGAATCTCCCTCCACACCGTCCCATCACACACTCCCGGTGTCAGATACAGAGCGATTATTCCTCTACACGGTACAGTCAAACACTCCCGGGGTCAGACACAGAGCGATTATTCCTCTACACCGCCCATCACACTCTCCCGGGGTCAGACACAGTGTGAATCTCCCTCCACACGGTCCCATCACACACTCCCGTGGTCAGACACAGAGTGATTTTTCCTCTACACGGTCCAGTCAAACACTCCCGGGGTCAGACACAGAGTGAATCTCCCTCCACACCGTCCCATCACACACTCCCGTGGTCAGACACAGTGTGATTATTCCTCCACACAGTCCCATCACACACTCCCAGGGTCAGACACAGAGAGATTATTCCTCTACACGGTACAGTCAAACACTCCCGGGGTCAGACACAGATAGATTATTACTCTACACGGTCCCATCAAACAGTCCCGGGGTCAGACACAGAGTGAATCTCCCTCCACACCGTCCCATCACACACTCCCGGGGTCAGACACAGAGAGATTATTCCTCTACAAGGTCTCATCAAACTCTTCCGTGGTCAGACACAGAGTGATTATTCCTCTACACGGTACCATCACACTCTCCCGGTGTCAGACACAGGGTGAAACTCCTTCAAACCTGTCCCATCACACTCTGCCGGGGTCAGACACAGAGTGAATCTCCCTCCACGCCGTCCCATCACACACTCCCGGGGTCAGACACAGAGTCATTATTCCTCTACACGGTCCCAGCAAACATTCCCGGGGACAGAAAAAGTTTGATTATTCCTCTACGCGGCCCCAACAAACTCTCCCGGGGTCAGACACAGAGTGATTATTCCTCTACACAGTCCCATCAAACGATCCCGGTGGTCAGACACAGAGTGATTATTCCTCTACACGGTACCATCAAACACTCCCAGGGTCAGAACAGAGTGATTATTCCTCTACACGGTTCCATCAAACACTCCCGGGGTCAGAATCAGGGTGAATCTCCCTCCACACCGTACCATCACACACTCCCGAGGTCAGACACAGAGTGATTATTGATCTACACGGTCCAATCAAACACTCCCGGGGTCAGACACAGAGCGATTATTCCTCTACACCGCCCATCACACTCTCCCGGGGTCAGACACAGAGTGAATCTCCCTCCACACGGTCCCATCACACACTCCCGTGGTCAGACACAGAGTGATTTTTCCTCTACACGGTCCAGTCAAACACTCCCGGGGTCAGACACAGAGTGAATCTCCCTCCACACCGTCCCATCACACACTCCCGTGGTCAGACACAGTGTGATTATTCCTCTACACGGACCCATCAAACACTCCCGGGGTCAGACACAGAGTGAATCTCAATCCTCAGCGTCCAATCACACACACCCGGGGTCAGACACAGAGAGATTATTCCTCTACACGGTACCATCAAACACTCCCGGGGTCAGACACAGAGAGATTATTCCTCTACACGGTCCCATCAAACACTCCCGGTGTCAGACACAGAGTCATTATCCCTCTACAAGGTCACATCAAACACTTCCGTGGTCAGACACAGAGTGATTATTCCTCTACACGGCCCCAGCAAACTCTCCCGGGGTCAGACACAGACGGAATCTCCCTCCACACCGTCCCATCATACAATCCCGGGGTCAGACACAGAGTGATTATTCCTCTACACGGTCCAATCAAACACTCCCGTGGTCAGCCGCAGAGTGATTATCCCTCTACACCGCCCATTACACTCTCCCGGGGTTAGACACAGAGTGAATCTCCCTCACACCGTCCCATCACACACTCCCGGGGTAAGACACAGAATGATTATTCCTCTACAAGGTCCCATCAAACACTACCGGGGACAGACACAGAGTGAATCTCAATTCACACCGTCCCATCACACACTCCCAGTGTCAGACACAGAGAGTTTATTCCTCTACACGGTACAATCAAACACTCCCGGGGTCAGACACAGAGAGATTATTCCTCTACACGGACCCATCAAACACTCCCGGGGTCAGACACAGAGTGAATCTCAATCCTCAGCGTCCAATCACACACACCGGGGGTCAGACACAGAGAGATTCTTCCTCTACACGGTACCATCAAACACTCCCGGGGTCAGACACAGAGTGATTATTCCTCTACATTGTTCCATCAAACACTCCCGGGGTCAGACACAGTGTGAATCTCCCTCCACACAGTCCCATCACACACTCCCAGGGTCAGACACAGAGGGATTATTCCTCTACACGGTTCAGTCAAACACTCCCGGGGTCAGACACAGAGTGAATCTCCCTCCACACCGTCCCATCACACACTCCCGTGGTCAGACACAGTGTGATTATTCCTCTACACGGTCCCATCAAACACTCCCGGGGTCAGACACAGACTGAATCTCCCTCCACACCGTCCCATCACACACTCCCCTGGTCAAACACAGAGTGATTATTCCTCTACATGGTTCCATCAAACACTCCCGGGGTCAGACACAGGGTGAATCTCCCTCCACACAGTCCCATCACACACTCCCAGGGTCAGACACACAGGGATTATTCCTCTACATTGTTCCATCAAACACTCCCGGGGTCAGACACAGTGTGAATCTCCCTCCACACAGTCCCATCACACACTCCCAGGGTCAGACACAGAGGGATTATTCCTCTACATGGTTCCATCAAACACTCCCGGGGTCAGACACAGGGTGAATCTCCCTCCACACAGTCCCATCACACACTCCCAGGGTCAGACACACAGGGATTATTCCTCTACATTGTTCCATCAAACACTCCCGGGGTCAGACACAGTGTGAATCTCCCTCCACACAGTCCCATCACACACTCCCAGGGTCAGACACAGAGGGATTATTCCTCTACACGGTCCCATCAAACACTCCCGGGGTAAGACACAGAGTGAATCTCCCTCCACACCGTCCCATCACACACTCCCGGGGTCAGACACAGAGAGATTATTCCTCTACACGGTATAGTCAAACACTCCCGGGGTCAGACACAGAGAGATTATTACTCTACACGGTCCCATCAAACACTCCCGGGGTCAGACACAGAGTGAATCTCCCTCCACACCGTCCCATCACACACTCCCGGGGTCAGACACAGAGTGATTATTCCTCTACACGGTCCCAGCAAACATTCCCGGGGACAGAAAAAGTTTGATTATTCCTCTACGCGGCCCCAACAAACTCTCCCGGGGTCAGACACAGAGTGATTATTCCTCTACACAGTCCCATCAAACGATCCCGGTGGTCAGACACAGAGTGATTATTCCTCTACACGGTACCATCAAACACTCCCAGGGTCAGAACAGAGTGATTATTCCTCTACACGGTTCCATCAAACACTCCCGGGGTCAGAATCAGGGTGAATCTCCCTCCACACCGTCCCATCACACACTCCCGAGGTCAGACACAGAGTGATTATTGATCTACACGGTCCAATCAAACACTCCCGGGGTCAGACACAGAGCGATTATTCCTCTACACCGCCCATCACACTCTCCCGGGGTCAGACACAGAGTGAATCTCCCTCCACACGGTCCCATCACACACTCCCGTGGTCAGACACAGAGTGATTTTTCCTCTACACGGTCCAGTCAAACACTCCCGGGGTCAGACACAGAGTGAATCTCCCTCCACACCGTCCCATCACACACTCCCGTGGTCAGACACAGTGTGATTATTCCTCTACACGGACCCATCAAACACTCCCGGGGTCAGACACAGAGTGAATCTCAATCCTCAGCGTCCAATCACACACACCCGGGGTCAGACACAGAGGGATTATTCCTCTACATGGTTCCATCAAACACTCCCGGGGTCAGACACAGGGTGAATCTCCCTCCACACAGTCCCATCACACACTCCCAGGGTCAGACACACAGGGATTATTCCTCTACATTGTTCCATCAAACACTCCCGGGGTCAGACACAGTGTGAATCTCCCTCCACACAGTCCCATCACACACTCCCAGGGTCAGACACAGAGGGATTATTCCTCTACACGGTCCCATCAAACACTCCCGGGGTAAGACACAGAGTGAATCTCCCTCCACACCGTCCCATCACACACTCCCGGGGTCAGACACAGAGAGATTATTCCTCTACACGGTATAGTCAAACACTCCTTGGGTCAGACACAGAGAGATTATTACTCTACACGGTCCCATCAAACACTCCCGGGGTCAGACACAGAGTGAATCTCCCTCCACACCGTCCCATCACACACTCCCGGGGTCAGACACAGAGAGATTATTCCTCTACAAGGTCTCATTAAACTCTTCCGTGGTCAGACACAGTGTGATTATTCCTCTACACGGTACCATCACACTCTCCCGGTGTCAGACACAGGGTGAATCTCCTTCAACACTGTCCCATCACACTCTGCCGGGTCAGACACAGAGTGAATCTCCATCCACGCCGTCCCATCACACACTCCCGGGGTCAGACACATAGTGATTAATCCTCTACACGGTCCCAGCAAACATTCCCGGGGTCAGAAAAAGTGTGATTATTCGTCTACGCGGCCCCATCAAACTCTCCCGGGGTCAGACACAGAGTGATTATTCCTCTACAGAGTCCCATCAAACGATCCCGGTGGTCAGACACAGAGTGATTATTCCTCTACACGGTACCATCAAACACTCCCAGGGTCAGACACAGAGTGATTATTCCTCTACACGGTTCCATCAAACACTCCCGGGGTCAGAATCAGGGTGAATCTCCCTCCACACCGTCCCATCACACACTCCCGGTGTCAGATACAGAGCGATTATTCCTCTACACGGTACAGTCAAACACTCCCGGGGTCAGACACAGAGCGATTATTCCTCTACACCGCCCATCACACTCTCCCGGGGTCAGACACAGAGTGAATCTCCCTCCACACGGTCCCATCACACACTCCCGTGGTCAGACACAGAGTGATTTTTCCTCTACACGGTCCAGTCAAACACTCCCGGGGTCAGACACAGAGTGAATCTCCCTCCACACCGTCCCATCACACACTCCCGTGGTCAGACACAGTGTGATTATTCCACAACACAGTCCCATCACACACTCCCAGGGTCAGACACAGAGAGATTATTCCTCTACACGGTACAGTCAAACACTCCCGGGGTCAGACACAGATAGATTATTACTCTACACGGTCCCATCAAACACTCCCGGGGTCAGACACAGAGTGAATCTCCCTCCACACCGTCCCATCACACACTCCCGGGGTCAGACACAGAGAGATTATTCCTCTACAAGGTCTCATCAAACTCTTCCGTGGTCAGACACAGAGTGATTATTCCTCTACACGGTCCCATCAAACACTCCCGGGGTCAGACACAGACTGAATCTCCCTCCACACCGTCCCATCACACACTCCCGTGGTCAAACACAGAGTGATTATTCCTCTACATGGTTCCATCAAACACTCCCGGGGTCAGACACAGGGTGAATCTCCCTCCACACAGTCCCATCACACACTCCCAGGGTCAGACACACAGAGATTATTCCTCTACATTGTTCCATCAAACACTCCCGGGGTCAGACACAGTGTGAATCTCCCTCCACACAGTCCCATCACACACTCCCAGGGTCAGACACAGAGGGATTATTCCTCTACACGGTCCCATCAAACACTCCCGGGGTAAGACACAGAGTGAATCTCCCTCCACACCGTCCCATCACACACTCCCGGGGTCAGACACAGAGAGATTATTCCTCTACACGGTATAGTCAAACACTCCCGGGGTCAGACACAGAGAGATTATTACTCTACACGGTCCCATCAAACACTCCCGGGGTCAGACACAGAGTGAATCTCCCTCCACACCGTCCCATCACACACTCCCGGGGTCAGACACAGAGAGATTATTCCTCTACAAGGTCTCATCAAACTCTTCCGTGGTCAGACACAGTGTGATTATTCCTCTACACGGTACCATCACACTCTCCCGGTGTCAGACACAGGGTGAATCTCCTTCAACACTGTCCCATCACACTCTGCCGGGTCAGACACAGAGTGAATCTCCATCCACGCCGTCCCATCACACACTCCCGGGGTCAGACACATAGTGATTAATCCTCTACACGGTCCCAGCAAACATTCCCGGGGTCAGAAAAAGTGTGATTATTCGTCTACGCGGCCCCATCAAACTCTCCCGGGGTCAGACACAGAGTGATTATTCCTCTACAGAGTCCCATCAAACGATCCCGGTGGTCAGACACAGAGTGATTATTCCTCTACACGGTACCATCAAACACTCCCAGGGTCAGACACAGAGTGATTATTCCTCTACACGGTTCCATCAAACACTCCCGGGGTCAGAATCAGGGTGAATCTCCCTCCACACCGTCCCATCACACACTCCCGGTGTCAGATACAGAGCGATTATTCCTCTACACGGTACAGTCAAACACTCCCGGGGTCAGACACAGAGCGATTATTCCTCTACACCGCCCATCACACTCTCCCGGGGTCAGACACAGAGTGAATCTCCCTCCACACGGTCCCATCACACACTCCCGTGGTCAGACACAGAGTGATTTTTCCTCTACACGGTCCAGTCAAACACTCCCGGGGTCAGACACAGAGTGAATCTCCCTCCACACCGTCCCATCACACACTCCCGTGGTCAGACACAGTGTGATTATTCCTCCACACAGTCCCATCACACACTCCCAGGGTCAGACACAGAGAGATTATTCCTCTACACGGTACAGTCAAACACTCCCGGGGGTCAGACACAGATAGATTATTACTCTACACGGTCCCATCAAACACTCCCGGGGTCAGACACAGAGTGAATCTCCCTCCACACCGTCCCATCACACACTCCCGGGGTCAGACACAGAGAGATTATTCCTCTACAAGGTCTCATCAAACTCTTCCGTGGTCAGACACAGAGTGATTATTCCTCTACACGGTACCATCACACTCTCCCGGTGTCAGACACAGGGTGAATCTCCTTCAACACTGTCCCATCACACTCTGCCGGGGTCAGACACAGAGTGAATCTCCCTCCACGCCGTCCCATCACACACTCCCGGGGTCAGACACAGAGTGATTATTCCTCTACACGGTCCCAGCAAACATTCCCGGGGTCAGAAAAAGTGTGATTATTCGTCTACGCGGCCCCATCAAACTCTCCCGGGGTCACACACAGAGTGATTATTCCTCTACACAGTCCCATCAAACGATCCCGGTGGTCAGACACAGAGTGATTATTCCTCTACACGGTACCATCAAACACTCCCAGGGTCAGAACAGAGTGATTATTCCTCTACACGGTTCCATCAAACACTCCCGGGGTCAGAATCAGGGTGAATCTCCCTCCACACCGTCCCATCACACACTCCCGAGGTCAGACACAGAGTGATTATTGATCTACACGGTCCAATCAAACACTCCCGGGGTCAGACACAGAGCGATTATTCCTCTACACCGCCCATCACACTCTCCCGGGGTCAGAAACAGAGTGAATCTCCCTCCACACGGTCCCATCACACACTCCCGTGGTCAGACACAGAGTGATTTTTCCTCTACACGGTCCAGTCAAACACTCCCGGGGTCAGACACAGAGTGAATCTCCCTCCACACCGTCCCATCACACACTCCCGTGGTCAGACACAGTGTGATTATTCCTCTACACGGACCCATCAAACACTCCCGGGGTCAGACACAGAGTGAATCTCAATCCTCAGCGTCCAATCACACACACCCGGGGTCAGACACAGAGAGATTATTCCTCTACACGGTACCATCAAACACTCCCGGGGTCAGACACAGAGAGATTATTCCTCTACACGGTCCCATCAAACACTCCCGGTGTCAGACACAGAGTCATTATCCCTCTACAAGGTCACATCAAACACTTCCGTGGTCAGACACAGAGTGATTATTCCTCTACACGGCCCCAGCAAACTCTCCCGGGGTCAGACACAGACGGAATCTCCCTCCACACCGTCCCATCATACAATCCCGGGGTCAGACACAGAGTGATTATTCCTCTACTCGGTCCAATCAAACACTCCCGTGGTCAGCCGCAGAGTGATTATCCCTCTACACCGCCCATCACACTCTCCCGAGGTCAGACACAGAGTGAATCTCCCTCACACCGTCCCATCACACACTCCCGGGGTAAGACACAGAATGATTATTCCTCTACAAGGTCCCATCAAACACTACCGGGGACAGACACAGAGTGAATCTCAATTCACACCGTCCCATCACACACTCCCAGTGTCAGACACAGAGAGTTTATTCCTCTACACGGTACAATCAAACACTCCCGGGGTCAGACACAGAGAAATTATTCCTCTACACGGACCCATCAAACACTCCCGGGGTCAGACACAGAGAGAATCTCAATTCACACCGTCCCATCACACACTCCCAGTGTCAGACACAGAGAGTTTATTCCTCTACACGGTACAATCAAACACTCCCGGGGTCAGACACAGAGAAATTATTCCTGTACGCGGTCCCATCAAAAACTCCCGGGGTCAGACGCAGAGTGAATCTCCCTCACACCGTCCCATCACACACACCCGGGGTCAGACACAGAGAGATTATTCCTCTACACGGCCCCATCAAACTCTCCCGGGGTCAGACACAGACTGAATCTCCCTCCACACCGTCCCATCATACAATCCCGGGGTCAGACACAGAGTGATTATTCCTCTACACGGTCCCATCAAACACTCCCGGGGTCAGACACAGAGTGAATCTCCCTCCACACCGTCCCATCACACACTCCCGTGGTCAGACACAGTGTGATTATTCCTCTGCACGGTCCCATCAAACAATCCCGGGGTCAGACATAGACTGAATCTCCCTCCACACCGTCCCATCACACACTCCCGTGGTCAGACACAGAGTGATTAATACTCTACACCGACGCATCACACACTCCCGTGGTCAAACACAGAGTGATTATTCCTCTACACGGTACAGTCAAACACTCCCGGGGTCAGACACAGAGCGATTATTCCTCTACACCGCCCATCACACTCTCCCGGGATCAGACACAGAGTGAATCTCCCTCCACACGGTCCCATTACACACTCCCGTGGTCAGACACAGAGTGATTTTTCCTCTACACGGTCCAGTCAAACACTCCCGGGGTCAGACACAGAGTGAATCTCCCTCCACACCGTCCCATCACACACTCCCGTGGTCAGACACAGTGTGATTATTCCTCCACACAGTCCCATCACACACTCCCAGGGTCAGACACAGAGGGATTATTCCTCTACACGGTCCCATCAAACAATCCCGGGGTCAGACACAGAGTGATTATTGATCTACACGGTCCAATCAAACACTCCCGGGGTCAGACACAGAGTGAATCTCCCTCCACACCGTCCCATCACACACTCCCGTGGTCAGACACAGAGTAATTATTCCTCTACACGGTCCCTTCAAACACTCCCGGGGTCAGACACAGAGTGATTATTGATCTACACGGTCCAATCAAACACTCCCCGGGTCAGACACAGAGCGATTATTCCTCTACACCGCCCATCACACTCTCCCGGGGTCAGACACAGAGTGAATCTCCCTCCACACGGTCCCATCACACACTCCCGTGGTCAGACACAGAGTGATTTTTCCTCTACACGGTCCAGTCAAACACTCCCGGGGTCAGACACAGAGTGAATCTCCCTCCACACCGTCCCATCACACACTCCCGTGGTCAGACACAGTGTGATTATTCCTCTACACGGTACCATCAAACACTCCCGGGGTCAGACACAGAGAGATTATTCCTCTACACGGACGCATCAAACACTCCCGGGGTCAGACACAGAGTGAATCTCAATCCTCAGCGTCCAATCACACACACCCGGGGTCAGACACAGAGAGATTATTCCTCTACACGGTACCATCAAACACACCCGGGGTCAGACACAGAGAGATTATTCCTCTACACGGTCCCATCAAACACTCCCGGGGTCAGTTATAGACTGAATCACCCTCCACACCGTCCCATCACACACTCCCGGGGTCAGACACAGAGTGATTATTGATCTACATGGTCCCATCAAACACTCCCGGGTTCAGCCACAGAGCGATTATTCCTCTGCACCGCCCATCACACTCTCCCGGGGTCAGACACAGAGTGAATCTGCCTCCACACGGTCCCATCACACACTCCCGTGGTCAGACACAGAGTGATTTTTCCTCTACACGGTCCAGTCAAACACTCCCGGGGTCAGACACAGAGTGAATCTCCCTCCACACCGTCCCATCAAACACTCCCGTGGTCAGACACAGTGTGATTATTCCTCTACACGGTCCCATCAAACACTCCCGGGGTCAGACACAGACTGAATCTCCCTCCACACCGTCCCATCACATCCTCCCGTGGTCAAACACAGAGTGATTATTCCTCTACATGGTTCCATCAAACACTCCTGGGGTCAGACACAGGGTGAATCTCCCTCCACACAGTCCCATCACACACTCCCAGGGTCAGACACACAGGGATTATTCCTCTACATTGTTCCATCAAACACTCCCGGGGTCAGACACAGTGTGAATCTCCCTCCACACAGTCCCATCACACACTCCCAGGGTCAGACACAGAGGGATTATTCCTCTACACGGTCCCATCAAACACTCCCGGGGTCAGACACAGAGTGACTCTCCCTCCACACCGTCCCATCACACACTCCCGGGGTCTGACACAGAGAGATTATTCCTCTACACGGTACAGTCAAACACTCCCGGGGTCAGACACAGAGAGATTATTACTCTACACGGTCCCATCAAACTCTCCCGGGGTCAGACACAGAGTGATTATTCCTCTACACAGTCCCATCAAACGATCCCGGTGGTCAGACACAGAGTGATTATTCCTCTACACGGTACCATCAAACACTCCCAGGGTCAGTCACAGAGTGATTATTCCTCTACACGGTTCCATCAAACACTCCCGGGGTCAGAATCAGGGTGAATCTCCCTCCACACCGTCCCATCACACACTCCCGGTGTCAGATACAGAGTGATTATTCCTCTACACGGTACAGTCAAACACTCCCGGGGTCAGACACAGAGCGATTATTCCTCTACACCGCACATCACACTCTCCCGGGGTCAGACACAGAGTGAATCTCCCTCCACACGGTCCCATCACACACTCCCGTGGTCAGACACAGAGTGATTTTTCCTCTACACGGTCCAGTCAAACAATCCCGGGGTCAGACAGAGAGTGAATCTCCCTCCACACCGTCCCATCACACACTCCCGTGGTCAGACACAGTGTGATTATTCCTCCACACAGTCCCATCACACACTCCCAGGGTCAGACACAGAGAGATTATTCCTCTACACGGTACCGTCAAACACTCCCGGGGTCAGACACAGAGTGAATCTCCCTCCACACCGTCCCATCACACAGTCCCGGGGTCTGACACAGAGAGATTATTCCTCTACACGGTACAGTCAAACACTCCCGGGGTCAGACACAGAGAGATTATTACTCTACACGGTCCCATCAAACACTCCCGGGGTCAGACACAGAGTGAATCTCCCTCCACACCGTCCCATCACTCACTCCCGGGGTCAGACACAGAGAGATTATTCCTCTACAAGGTCTCATCAAACTCTTCCGTGGTCAGACACAGTGTGATTATTCCTCTACACGGTACCATCACACTCTCCCGGTGTCAGACACAGGGTGAATCTCCTTCAACACTGTCCCATCACACTCTGCCGGGGTCAGACACAGAGTGAATCTCCCTCCACGCCGTCCCATCACACACTCCCGGGGTCAGACACAGAGTGATTATTCCTCTACACGGTCCCAGCAAACATTCCCGGGGTCAGAAAAAGTTTGATTATTCCTCTACGCGGCCCCATCAAACTCTCCCGGGGTCAGACACAGAGTGATTATTCCTCTACACAGTCCCATCAAACGATCCCGGTGGTCAGACACAGAGTGATTATTCCTCTACACGGTACCATCAAACACTCCCAGGGTCAGACACAGAGTGATTATTCCTCTACACGGTTCCATCAAACACTCCCGGGGTCAGAATCAGGGTGAATCTCCCTCCACACCGTCCCATCACACACTCCCGGTGTCAGATACAGAGTGATTATTCCTCTACACGGTACAGTCAAACACTCCCGGGGTCAGACACAGAGCGATTATTCCTCTACACCGCACATCACACTCTCCCGGGGTCAGACACAGAGTGAATCTCCCTCCACACGGTCCCATCACACACTCCCGTGGTCAGACACAGAGAGATTATTCCTCTACACGGTACAGTCAAACACTCCCGGGGTCAGACACAGATAGATTATTACTCTACACGGTCCCATCAAACACTCCCGGGGTCAGACACACAGTGAATCTCTCTCCACACCGTCCCATCACACACTCCCGGGGTCAGACACAGAGAGATTATTCCTCTACAAGGTCTCATCAAAGTCTTCCGTGGTCAGACACAGAGTGATTATTCCTCTACACGGTACCATCACACTCTCCCGGTGTCAGACACAGGGTGAATCTCCTTCAACACTGTCCCAACACACTCTGCCGGGGCCAGACACAGAGTGAATCTCCCTCCACGCCGTCCCATCACACACTCCCGGGGTCAGACACAGAGTGATTATTCCTCTACACGGTCCCAGCAAACATTCCCGGGGTCAGAAAAAGTTTGAGTATTCCTCTACGCGGCCCCATCAAACTCTCCCGGGGTCAGACACAGAGTGATTATTCCTCTACACAGTCCCATCAAACGATCCCGGTGGTCAGACACAGAGTGATTATTCCTCTACACGGTACCATCAAGCACTCCCAGGGTCAGACACAGAGTGATTATTCCTCTACACGGTTCCATCAAACACTCCCGGGGTCAGAATCAGGGTGACTCTCCCTCCACACCGTCCCATCACACACTCCCGGGGTCAGACACAGAGTGATTATTGATCTACACGGTCCAATCAAACACTCCCGGGGTCAGACACAGAGCGATTATTCCTCTACACCGCCCATCACACTCTCCCGGGGTCAGACACAGAGTGATTATTGATCTACACGGTCCAATCAAACACTCCCGGTGTCAGACACAGAGCGATTATTCCTCTACACCGCCCATCACACAATCCCGGGGTCAGACAGAGACTGAATCTCCCTCCACACCGTCCCATCACATCCTCCCGTGGTCAAACACAGAGTGATTATTCCTCTACATGGTTCCATCAAACACTCCCGGGGTCAGACACAGGGTGAATCTCCCTCCACACAGTCCCATCACACACTCCCAGGGTCAGACACACAGGGATTATTCCTCTACATTGTTCCATCAAACACTCCCGGGGTCAGACACAGTGTGAATCTCCCTCCACACAGTCCCATCACACACTCCCAGGGTCAGACACAGAGGGATTATTCCTCTACACGGTCCCATCAAACACTCCCGGGGTCAGACACAGAGTGAATCTCCCTCCAAACCGTCCCATCACACACTCCCGGGGTGTGACACAGAGAGATTATTCCTCTACACGGTACCGTCAAACACTCCCGGGGTCAGACACAGAGTGAATCTCCCTCCACACCGTCCCATCACACAGTCCCGGGGTCTGACACAGAGAGATTATTCCTCTACACGGTACAGTCAAACATTCCCGGGTTCAGACACAGAGAGATTATTACTCTACACGGTCCCATCAAACACTCCCGGGGTCAGACACAGAGTGAATCTCCCTCCACACCGTCCCATCACTCACTCCCGGGGTCAGACACAGAGAGATTATTCCTCTACAAGGTCTCATCAAACTCTTCCGTGGTCAGACACAGTGTGATTATTCCTCTACACGGTACCATCACACTCTCCCGGTGTCAGACACAGGGTGAATCTCCTTCAACACTGTCCCATCACACTCTGCCGGGGTCAGACACAGAGTGAATCTCCCTCCACGCCGTCCCATCACACACTCCCGGGGTCAGACACAGAGTGATTATTCCTCTACACGGTCCCAGCAAACATTCCCGGGGTCAGAAAAAGTTTGATTATTCCTCTACGCGGCCCCATCAAACTCTCCCGGGGTCAGACACAGAGTGATTATTCCTCTACACAGTCCCATCAAACGATCCCGGTGGTCAGACACAGAGTGATTATTCCTCTAAACGGTACCATCAAACACTCCCAGGGTCAGACACAGAGTGATTATTCCTCTACACGGTTCCATCAAACACTCCCGGGGTCAGAATCAGGGTGAATCTCCCTCCACACCGTCCCATCACACACTCCCGGTGTCAGATACAGAGTGATTATTCCTCTACACGGTACAGTCAAACACTCCCGGGGTCAGACACAGAGCGATTATTCCTCTACACCGCACATCACACTCTCCCGGGGTCAGACACAGAGTGAATCTCCCTCCACACGGTCCCATCACACACTCCCGTGGTCAGACACAGAGAGATTATTCCTCTACACGGTACAGTCAAACACTCCCGGGGTCAGACACAGATAGATTATTACTCTACACGGTCCCATCAAACACTCCCGGGGTCAGACACACAGTGAATCTCTCTCCACACCGTCCCATCACACACTCCCGGGGTCAGACACAGAGAGATTATTCCTCTACAAGGTCTCATCAAAGTCTTCCGTGGTCAGACACAGAGTGATTATTCCTCTACACGGTACCATCACACTCTCCCGGTGTCAGACACAGGGTGAATCTCCTTCAACACTGTCCCAACACACTCTGCCGGGGCCAGACACAGAGTGAATCTCCCTCCACGCCGTCCCATCACACACTCCCGGGGTCAGACACAGAGTGATTATTCCTCTACACGGTCCCAGCAAACATTCCCGGGGTCAGAAAAAGTTTGAGTATTCCTCTACGCGGCCCCATCAAACTCTCCCGGGGTCAGACACAGAGTGATTATTCCTCTACACAGTCCCATCAAACGATCCCGGTGGTCAGACACAGAGTGATTATTCCTCTACACGGTACCATCAAGCACTCCCAGGGTCAGACACAGAGTGATTATTCCTCTACACGGTTCCATCAAACACTCCCGGGGTCAGAATCAGGGTGACTCTCCCTCCACACCGTCCCATCACACACTCCCGGGGTCAGACACAGAGTGATTATTGATCTACACGGTCCAATCAAACACTCCCGGGGTCAGACACAGAGCGATTATTCCTCTACACCGCCCATCACACTCTCCCGGGGTCAGACACAGAGTGATTATTGATCTACACGGTCCAATCAAACACTCCCGGTGTCAGACACAGAGCGATTATTCCTCTACACCGCCCATCACACAATCCCGGGGTCAGACAGAGACTGAATCTCCCTCCACACCGTCCCATCACATCCTCCCGTGGTCAAACACAGAGTGATTATTCCTCTACATGGTTCCATCAAACACTCCCGGGGTCAGACACAGGGTGAATCTCCCTCCACACAGTCCCATCACACACTCCCAGGGTCAGACACACAGGGATTATTCCTCTACATTGTTCCAACAAACACTCCCGGGGTCAGACACAGTGTGAATCTCCCTCCACACAGTCCCATCACACACTCCCAGGGTCAGACACAGAGGGATTATTCCTCTACACGGTCCCATCAAACACTCCCGGGGTCAGACACAGAGTGAATCTCCCTCCAAACCGTCCCATCACACACTCCCGGGGTGTGACACAGAGAGATTATTCCTCTACACGGTACAGTCAAACACTCCCGGGGTCAGACACAGAGAGATTATTACTCTACACGGTCCCATCAAACACTCCCGGGGTCAGACACAGAGTGAATCTCCCTCCCCACCGTCCCATCACACACTCCCGGGGTCAGACACAGAGAGATTATTCCTCTACAAGGTCTCATCAAACTCTTCCGTGGTCAGACACAGTGTGATTATTCCTCTACACGGTACCATCACACTCTCCCACTGTCAGACACAGGGTGAATCTCCTTCAACACTGTCCCATCACACTCTGCCGGGGTCAGACACAGAGTGAATCTCCCTCCACGCCGTCCCATCACACACTCCCGGGGTCAGACACAGAGTGATTATTCCTCTACACGGTCCCAGCAAACATTCCCGGGGTCAGAAAAAGTTTGATTATTCCTCTACGCGGCCCCATCAAACTCTCCCGGGGTCAGACACAGAGTGATTTTTCCTCTACACAGTCCTATCAAACGATCCCGGTTGTCAGACACAGAGTGAATCTCCCTCCACACCGTCCCATCACACACTCCCGTGGTCAGACACAGTGTGATTATTCCTCCACACAGTCCCATCACACACTCCCAGGGTCAGACACAGAGAGATTATTCCTCTACACGGTACCGTCAAACACTCCCGGGGTCAGACACAGAGTGAATCTCCCTCCACACCGTCCCATCACACACTCCCGTGGTCAGACACAGTGTGATTATTCCTCCACACAGTCCCATCACACACTCCCAGGGTCAGACACAGAGAGATTATTCCTCTACACGGTACCGTCAAACACTCCCGGGGTCAGACACAGAGTGAATCTCCCTCCACACCGTCCCATCACACAGTCCCGGGGTCTGACACAGAGAGATTATTCCTCTACACGGTACAGTCAAACACTCCCGGGGTCAGACACAGAGAGATTATTACTCTACACGGTCCCATCAAACACTCCCGGGGTCAGACACAGAGTGAATCTCCCTCCACACCGTCCCATCACTCACTCCCGGGGTCAGACACAGAGAGATTATTCCTCTACAAGGTCTCATCAAACTCTTCCGTGGTCAGACACAGTGTGATTATTCCTCTACACGGTACCATCACACTCTCCCGGTGTCAGACACAGGGTGAATCTCCTTCAACACTGTCCCATCACACTCTGCCGGGGTCAGACACAGAGTGAATCTCCCTCCACGCCGTCCCATCACACACTCCCGGGGTCAGACACAGAGTGATTATTCCTCTACACGGTCCCAGCAAACATTCCCGGGGTCAGAAAAAGTTTGATTATTCCTCTACGCGGCCCCATCAAACTCTCCCGGGGTCAGACACAGAGTGATTATTCCTCTACACAGTCCCATCAAACGATCCCGGTGGTCAGACACAGAGTGATTATTCCTCTACACGGTACCATCAAACACTCCCAGGGTCAGACACAGAGTGATTATTCCTCTACACGGTTCCATCAAACACTCCCGGGGTCAGAATCAGGGTGAATCTCCCTCCACACCGTCCCATCACACACTCCCGGTGTCAGATACAGAGTGATTATTCCTCTACACGGTACAGTCAAACACTCCCGGGGTCAGACACAGAGCGATTATTCCTCTACACCGCACATCACACTCTCCCGGGGTCAGACACAGAGTGAATCTCCCTCCACACGGTCCCATCACACACTCCCGTGGTCAGACACAGAGAGATTATTCCTCTACACGGTACAGTCAAACACTCCCGGGGTCAGACACAGATAGATTATTACTCTACACGGTCCCATCAAACACTCCCGGGGTCAGACACACAGTGAATCTCTCTCCACACCGTCCCATCACACACTCCCGGGGTCAGACACAGAGAGATTATTCCTCTACAAGGTCTCATCAAAGTCTTCCGTGGTCAGACACAGAGTGATTATTCCTCTACACGGTACCATCACACTCTCCCGGTGTCAGACACAGGGTGAATCTCCTTCAACACTGTCCCAACACACTCTGCCGGGGCCAGACACAGAGTGAATCTCCCTCCACGCCGTCCCATCACACACTCCCGGGGTCAGACACAGAGTGATTATTCCTCTACACGGTCCCAGCAAACATTCCCGGGGTCAGAAAAAGTTTGAGTATTCCTCTACGCGGCCCCATCAAACTCTCCCGGGGTCAGACACAGAGTGATTATTCCTCTACACAGTCCCATCAAACGATCCCGGTGGTCAGACACAGAGTGATTATTCCTCTACACGGTACCATCAAGCACTCCCAGGGTCAGACACAGAGTGATTATTCCTCTACACGGTTCCATCAAACACTCCCGGGGTCAGAATCAGGGTGACTCTCCCTCCACACCGTCCCATCACACACTCCCGGGGTCAGACACAGAGTGATTATTGATCTACACGGTCCAATCAAACACTCCCGGGGTCAGACACAGAGCGATTATTCCTCTACACCGCCCATCACACTCTCCCGGGGTCAGACACAGAGTGATTATTGATCTACACGGTCCAATCAAACACTCCCGGTGTCAGACACAGAGCGATTATTCCTCTACACCGCCCATCACACAATCCCGGGGTCAGACAGAGACTGAATCTCCCTCCACACCGTCCCATCACATCCTCCCGTGGTCAAACACAGAGTGATTATTCCTCTACATGGTTCCATCAAACACTCCCGGGGTCAGACACAGGGTGAATCTCCCTCCACACAGTCCCATCACACACTCCCAGGGTCAGACACACAGGGATTATTCCTCTACATTGTTCCATCAAACACTCCCGGGGTCAGACACAGTGTGAATCTCCCTCCACACAGTCCCATCACACACTCCCAGGGTCAGACACAGAGGGATTATTCCTCTACACGGTCCCATCAAACACTCCCGGGGTCAGACACAGAGTGAATCTCCCTCCAAACCGTCCCATCACACACTCCCGGGGTGTGACACAGAGAGATTATTCCTCTACACGGTACCGTCAAACACTCCCGGGGTCAGACACAGAGTGAATCTCCCTCCACACCGTCCCATCACACAGTCCCGGGGTCTGACACAGAGAGATTATTCCTCTACACGGTACAGTCAAACATTCCCGGGGTCAGACACAGAGAGATTATTACTCTACACGGTCCCATCAAACACTCCCGGGGTCAGACACAGAGTGAATCTCCCTCCACACCGTCCCATCACTCACTCCCGGGGTCAGACACAGAGAGATTATTCCTCTACAAGGTCTCATCAAACTCTTCCGTGGTCAGACACAGTGTGATTATTCCTCTACACGGTACCATCACACTCTCCCGGTGTCAGACACAGGGTGATTATTCCTCTACACGGTCCCAGCAAACATTCCCGGGGTCAGAAAAAGTTTGATTATTCCTCTACGCGGCCCCATCAAACTCTCCCGGGGTCAGACACAGAGTGATTATTCCTCTACACAGTCCCATCAAACGATCCCGGTGGTCAGACACAGAGTGATTATTCCTCTAAACGGTACCATCAAACACTCCCAGGGTCAGACACAGAGTGATTATTCCTCTACACGGTTCCATCAAACACTCCCGGGGTCAGAATCAGGGTGAATCTCCCTCCACACCGTCCCATCACACACTCCCGGTGTCAGATACAGAGTGATTATTCCTCTACACGGTACAGTCAAACACTCCCGGGGTCAGACACAGAGCGATTATTCCTCTACACCGCACATCACACTCTCCCGGGGTCAGACACAGAGTGAATCTCCCTCCACACGGTCCCATCACACACTCCCGTGGTCAGACACAGAGAGATTATTCCTCTACACGGTACAGTCAAACACTCCCGGGGTCAGACACAGATAGATTATTACTCTACACGGTCCCATCAAACACTCCCGGGGTCAGACACACAGTGAATCTCTCTCCACACCGTCCCATCACACACTCCCGGGGTCAGACACAGAGAGATTATTCCTCTACAAGGTCTCATCAAAGTCTTCCGTGGTCAGACACAGAGTGATTATTCCTCTACACGGTACCATCACACTCTCCCGGTGTCAGACACAGGGTGAATCTCCTTCAACACTGTCCCAACACACTCTGCCGGGGCCAGACACAGAGTGAATCTCCCTCCACGCCGTCCCATCACACACTCCCGGGGTCAGACACAGAGTGATTATTCCTCTACACGGTCCCAGCAAACATTCCCGGGGTCAGAAAAAGTTTGAGTATTCCTCTACGCGGCCCCATCAAACTCTCCCGGGGTCAGACACAGAGTGATTATTCCTCTACACAGTCCCATCAAACGATCCCGGTGGTCAGACACAGAGTGATTATTCCTCTACACGGTACCATCAAGCACTCCCAGGGTCAGACACAGAGTGATTATTCCTCTACACGGTTCCATCAAACACTCCCGGGGTCAGAATCAGGGTGACTCTCCCTCCACACCGTCCCATCACACACTCCCGGGGTCAGACACAGAGTGATTATTGATCTACACGGTCCAATCAAACACTCCCGGGGTCAGACACAGAGCGATTATTCCTCTACACCGCCCATCACACTCTCCCGGGGTCAGACACAGAGTGATTATTGATCTACACGGTCCAATCAAACACTCCCGGTGTCAGACACAGAGCGATTATTCCTCTACACCGCCCATCACACAATCCCGGGGTCAGACAGAGACTGAATCTCCCTCCACACCGTCCCATCACATCCTCCCGTGGTCAAACACAGAGTGATTATTCCTCTACATGGTTCCATCAAACACTCCCGGGGTCAGACACAGGGTGAATCTCCCTCCACACAGTCCCATCACACACTCCCAGGGTCAGACACACAGGGATTATTCCTCTACATTGTTCCATCAAACACTCCCGGGGTCAGACACAGTGTGAATCTCCCTCCACACAGTCCCATCACACACTCCCAGGGTCAGACACAGAGGGATTATTCCTCTACACGGTCCCATCAAACACTCCCGGGGTCAGACACAGAGTGAATCTCCCTCCAAACCGTCCCATCACACACTCCCGGGGTGTGACACAGAGAGATTATTCCTCTACACGGTACCGTCAAACACTCCCGGGGTCAGACACAGAGTGAATCTCCCTCCACACCGTCCCATCACACAGTCCCGGGGTCTGACACAGAGAGATTATTCCTCTACACGGTACAGTCAAACATTCCCGGGGTCAGACACAGAGAGATTATTACTCTACACGGTCCCATCAAACACTCCCGGGGTCAGACACAGAGTGAATCTCCCTCCACACCGTCCCATCACTCACTCCCGGGGTCAGACACAGAGAGATTATTCCTCTACAAGGTCTCATCAAACTCTTCCGTGGTCAGACACAGTGTGATTATTCCTCTACACGGTACCATCACACTCTCCCGGTGTCAGACACAGGGTGATTATTCCTCTACACGGTCCCAGCAAACATTCCCGGGGTCAGAAAAAGTTTGATTATTCCTCTACGCGGCCCCATCAAACTCTCCCGGGGTCAGACACAGAGTGATTATTCCTCTACACAGTCCCATCAAACGATCCCGGTGGTCAGACACAGAGTGATTATTCCTCTAAACGGTACCATCAAACACTCCCAGGGTCAGACACAGAGTGATTATTCCTCTACACGGTTCCATCAAACACTCCCGGGGTCAGAATCAGGGTGAATCTCCCTCCACACCGTCCCATCACACACTCCCGGTGTCAGATACAGAGTGATTATTCCTCTACACGGTACAGTCAAACACTCCCGGGGTCAGACACAGAGCGATTATTCCTCTACACCGCACATCACACTCTCCCGGGGTCAGACACAGAGTGAATCTCCCTCCACACGGTCCCATCACACACTCCCGTGGTCAGACACAGAGAGATTATTCCTCTACACGGTACAGTCAAACACTCCCGGGGTCAGACACAGATAGATTATTACTCTACACGGTCCCATCAAACACTCCCGGGGTCAGACACACAGTGAATCTCTCTCCACACCGTCCCATCACACACTCCCGGGGTCAGACACAGAGAGATTATTCCTCTACAAGGTCTCATCAAAGTCTTCCGTGGTCAGACACAGAGTGATTATTCCTCTACACGGTACCATCACACTCTCCCGGTGTCAGACACAGGGTGAATCTCCTTCAACACTGTCCCAACACACTCTGCCGGGGCCAGACACAGAGTGAATCTCCCTCCACGCCGTCCCATCACACACTCCCGGGGTCAGACACAGAGTGATTATTCCTCTACACGGTCCCAGCAAACATTCCCGGGGTCAGAAAAAGTTTGAGTATTCCTCTACGCGGCCCCATCAAACTCTCCCGGGGTCAGACACAGAGTGATTATTCCTCTACACAGTCCCATCAAACGATCCCGGTGGTCAGACACAGAGTGATTATTCCTCTACACGGTACCATCAAGCACTCCCAGGGTCAGACACAGAGTGATTATTCCTCTACACGGTTCCATCAAACACTCCCGGGGTCAGAATCAGGGTGACTCTCCCTCCACACCGTCCCATCACACACTCCCGGGGTCAGACACAGAGTGATTATTGATCTACACGGTCCAATCAAACACTCCCGGGGTCAGACACAGAGCGATTATTCCTCTACACCGCCCATCACACTCTCCCGGGGTCAGACACAGAGTGATTATTGATCTACACGGTCCAATCAAACACTCCCGGTGTCAGACACAGAGCGATTATTCCTCTACACCGCCCATCACACAATCCCGGGGTCAGACAGAGACTGAATCTCCCTCCACACCGTCCCATCACATCCTCCCGTGGTCAAACACAGAGTGATTATTCCTCTACATGGTTCCATCAAACACTCCCGGGGTCAGACACAGGGTGAATCTCCCTCCACACAGTCCCATCACACACTCCCAGGGTCAGACACACAGGGATTATTCCTCTACATTGTTCCAACAAACACTCCCGGGGTCAGACACAGTGTGAATCTCCCTCCACACAGTCCCATCACACACTCCCAGGGTCAGACACAGAGGGATTATTCCTCTACACGGTCCCATCAAACACTCCCGGGGTCAGACACAGAGTGAATCTCCCTCCAAACCGTCCCATCACACACTCCCGGGGTGTGACACAGAGAGATTATTCCTCTACACGGTACAGTCAAACACTCCCGGGGTCAGACACAGAGAGATTATTACTCTACACGGTCCCATCAAACACTCCCGGGGTCAGACACAGAGTGAATCTCCCTCCCCACCGTCCCATCACACACTCCCGGGGTCAGACACAGAGAGATTATTCCTCTACAAGGTCTCATCAAACTCTTCCGTGGTCAGACACAGTGTGATTATTCCTCTACACGGTACCATCACACTCTCCCACTGTCAGACACAGGGTGAATCTCCTTCAACACTGTCCCATCACACTCTGCCGGGGTCAGACACAGAGTGAATCTCCCTCCACGCCGTCCCATCACACACTCCCGGGGTCAGACACAGAGTGATTATTCCTCTACACGGTCCCAGCAAACATTCCCGGGGTCAGAAAAAGTTTGATTATTCCTCTACGCGGCCCCATCAAACTCTCCCGGGGTCAGACACAGAGTGATTTTTCCTCTACACAGTCCTATCAAACGATCCCGGTTGTCAGACACAGAGTGATTATTCCTCTACACGGTACCATCAAACACTCCCAGGGTCAGACACAGAGTGATTATTCCTCTACACGGTTCCATCAAACACTCCCGGGGTCAGAATCAGGGTGAATCTCCCTCCACACCGTCCCATCACACACTCCCGGTGTCAGATACAGAGTGATTATTCCTCTACACGGTACAGTCAAACACTCCCGGGGTCAGACACAGAGCGATTATTCCTCTACACCGCACATCACACTCTCCCGGGGTCAGACACAGAGTGAATC
Source organism: Hypanus sabinus (assembly GCF_030144855.1). Classification (NCBI taxonomy): domain Eukaryota; kingdom Metazoa; phylum Chordata; class Chondrichthyes; order Myliobatiformes; family Dasyatidae; genus Hypanus; species Hypanus sabinus. Next base: position 163,712 of record NW_026781691.1, read on the forward strand.
TCCCTCCACACCGTCCCATCACACACTCCCGTGGTCAGACACAGTGTGATTATTCCTCCACACAGTCCCATCACACACTCCCAGGGTCAGACACAGAGAGATTATTCCTCTACACGGTACAGTCAAACACTCCCGGGGTCAGACACAGATAGATTATTACTCTACACGGTCCCATCAAACACTCCCGGGGTCAGACACAGAGTGAATCTCCCTCCACACCGTCCCATCACACACTCCCGGGGTGAGACACAGAGAGATTATTCCTCTACAAGGTCTCATCAAACTCTTCCGTGGTCAGACACAGAGTGATTATTCCTCTACACGGTCCAATCAAACACTCCCGGGGTCAGACACAGAGCGATTATTCCTCTACACCGCCCATCACACTCTCCCGGGGTCAGACACAGAGTGATTATTGATCTACACGGTCCAATCAAACACTCCCGGTGTCAGACACAGAGCGATTATTCCTCTACACCGCCCATCACACAATCCCGGGGTCAGACAGAGACTGAATCTCCCTCCACACCGTCCCATCACATCCTCCCGTGGTCAAACACAGAGTGATTATTCCTCTACATGGTTCCATCAAACACTCCCGGGGTCAGACACAGGGTGAATCTCCCTCCACACAGTCCCATCACACACTCCCAGGGTCAGACACACAGGGATTATTCCTCTACATTGTTCCAACAAACACTCCCGGGGTCAGACACAGTGTGAATCTCCCTCCACACAGTCCCATCACACACTCCCAGGGTCAGACACAGAGGGATTATTCCTCTACACGGTCCCATCAAACACTCCCGGGGTCAGACACAGAGTGAATCTCCCTCCAAACCGTCCCATCACACACTCCCGGGGTGTGACACAGAGAGATTATTCCTCTACACGGTACAGTCAAACACTCCCGGGGTCAGACACAGAGAGATTATTACTCTACACGGTCCCATCAAACACTCCCGGGGTCAGACACAGAGTGAATCTCCCTCCCCACCGTCCCATCACACACTCCCGGGGTCAGACACAGAGAGATTATTCCTCTACAAGGTCTCATCAAACTCTTCCGTGGTCAGACACAGTGTGATTATTCCTCTACACGGTACCATCACACTCTCCCACTGTCAGACACAGGGTGAATCTCCTTCAACACTGTCCCATCACACTCTGCCGGGGTCAGACACAGAGTGAATCTCCCTCCACGCCGTCCCATCACACACTCCCGGGGTCAGACACAGAGTGATTATTCCTCTACACGGTCCCAGCAAACATTCCCGGGGTCAGAAAAAGTTTGATTATTCCTCTACGCGGCCCCATCAAACTCTCCCGGGGTCAGACACAGAGTGATTTTTCCTCTACACAGTCCTATCAAACGATCCCGGTTGTCAGACACAGAGTGATTATTCCTCTACACGGTACCATCAAACACTCCCAGGGTCAGACACAGAGTGATTATTCCTCTACACGGTTCCATCAAACACTCCCGGGGTCAGAATCAGGGTGAATCTCCCTCCACACCGTCCCATCACACACTCCCGGTGTCAGATACAGAGTGATTATTCCTCTACACGGTACAGTCAAACACTCCCGGGGTCAGACACAGAGCGATTATTCCTCTACACCGCACATCACACTCTCCCGGGGTCAGACACAGAGTGAATCTCCCTCCACACCGTCCCATCACACACTCCCGTGGTCAGACACAGTGTGATTATTCCTCCACACAGTCCCATCACACACTCCCAGGGTCAGACACAGAGAGATTATTCCTCTACACGGTACAGTCAAACACTCCCGGGGTCAGACACAGATAGATTATTACTCTACACGGTCCCATCAAACACTCCCGGGGTCAGACACAGAGTGAATCTCCCTCCACACCGTCCCATCACACACTCCCGGGGTGAGACACAGAGAGATTATTCCTCTACAAGGTCTCATCAAACTCTTCCGTGGTCAGACACAGAGTGATTATTCCTCTACACGGTCCAATCAAACACTCCCGGGGTCAGACACAGAGCGATTATTCCTCTACACCGCCCATCACACTCTCCCGGGGTCAGACACAGAGTGATTATTGATCTACACGGTCCAATCAAACACTCCCGGTGTCAGACACAGAGCGATTATTCCTCTACACCGCCCATCACACAATCCCGGGGTCAGACAGAGACTGAATCTCCCTCCACACCGTCCCATCACATCCTCCCGTGGTCAAACACAGAGTGATTATTCCTCTACATGGTTCCATCAAACACTCCCGGGGTCAGACACAGGGTGAATCTCCCTCCACACAGTCCCATCACACACTCCCAGGGTCAGACACACAGGGATTATTCCTCTACATTGTTCCAACAAACACTCCCGGGGTCAGACACAGTGTGAATCTCCCTCCACACAGTCCCATCACACACTCCCAGGGTCAGACACAGAGGGATTATTCCTCTACACGGTCCCATCAAACACTCCCGGGGTCAGACACAGAGTGAATCTCCCTCCAAACCGTCCCATCACACACTCCCGGGGTGTGACACAGAGAGATTATTCCTCTACACGGTACAGTCAAACACTCCCGGGGTCAGACACAGAGAGATTATTACTCTACACGGTCCCATCAAACACTCCCGGGGTCAGACACAGAGTGAATCTCCCTCCCCACCGTCCCATCACACACTCCCGGGGTCAGACACAGAGAGATTATTCCTCTACAAGGTCTCAGCAAACTCTTCCGTGGTCAGACACAGTGTGATTATTCCTCTACACGGTACCATCACACTCTCCCACTGTCAGACACAGGGTGAATCTCCTTCAACACTGTCCCATCACACTCTGCCGGGGTCAGACACAGAGTGAATCTCCCTCCACGCCGTCCCATCACACACTCCCGGGGTCAGACACAGAGTGATTATTCCTCTACACGGTCCCAGCAAACATTCCCGGGGTCAGAAAAAGTTTGATTATTCCTCTACGCGGCCCCATCAAACTCTCCCGGGGTCAGACACAGAGTGATTTTTCCTCTACACAGTCCTATCAAACGATCCCGGTTGTCAGACACAGAGTGATTATTCCTCTACACGGTACCATCAAACACTCCCAGGGTCAGACACAGAGTGATTATTCCTCTACACGGTTCCATCAAACACTCCCGGGGTCAGAATCAGGGTGAATCTCCCTCCACACCGTCCCATCACACACTCCCGGTGTCAGATACAGAGTGATTATTCCTCTACACGGTACAGTCAAACACTCCCGGGGTCAGACACAGAGCGATTATTCCTCTACACCGCACATCACACTCTCCCGGGGTCAGACACAGAGTGAATCTCCCTCCACACCGTCCCATCACACACTCCCGTGGTCAGACACAGTGTGATTATTCCTCCACACAGTCCCATCACACACTCCCAGGGTCAGACACAGAGAGATTATTCCTCTACACGGTACAGTCAAACACTCCCGGGGTCAGACACAGATAGATTATTACTCTACACGGTCCCATCAAACACTCCCGGGGTCAGACACAGAGTGAATCTCCCTCCACACCGTCCCATCACACACTCCCGGGGTGAGACACAGAGAGATTATTCCTCTACAAGGTCTCATCAAACTCTTCCGTGGTCAGACACAGAGTGATTATTCCTCTACACGGTACCATCACACTCTCCCGGTGTCAGACACAGGGTGAATCTCCTTCAACACTGTCCCATCACACTCTGCCGGGGTCAGACACAGAGTGAATCTCCCTCCACGCCGTCCCATCACACACTCCTGGGGTCAGACACAGAGTGATTATTCCTCTACACGGTCCCAGCAAACATTCCCGGGGTCAGAAAAAGTTTGATTATTCCTCTACGCGGCCCCATCAAACTCTCCCGGGGTCAGACACAGAGTGATTATTCCTCTACACAGTCCCATCAAACGATCCCGGTGGTCAGACACAGAGTGATTATTCCTCTACACGGTACCATCAAACACTCCCAGGGTCAGACACAGAGTGATTAGTCCTCTACACGGTTCCATCAAACACTCCCGGGGTCAGAATCAGGGTGAATCTCCCTCCACACCGTCCCATCACACACTCCCGGGGTCAGACACAGAGTGATTATTGATCTACACGGTCCAATCAAACACTCCCGGGGTCAGACACAGAGCGATTATTCCTCTACACCGCCCATCACACTCTCCCGGGGTCAGACACAGAGTGAATCTCCCTCCACACGGTCCCATCACACACTCCCGTGGTCAGACACAGTGTGATTATTCCTCTACACGGACCCATCAAACACTCCCGGGGTCAGGCACAGAGTGAATCTCAATCCTCAGCGTCCAATCACACACACCCGGGGTCAGACAAAGAGAGATTATTCCTCTACACGGTACCATCAAACACTCCCGGGGTCAGACACAGAGAGATTATTCCTCTACACGGTCCCATCAAACACTCCCGGTGTCAGACACAGAGTCATTATCCCTCTACAAGGTCACATCAAACACTTCCGTGGTCAGACACAGAGTGATTATTCCTCTACACGGCCCCAGCAAACTCTCCCGGTGTCAGACACAGACGGAATCTCCCTCCACACCGTCCCATCATACAATCCCGGGGTCAGACACAGAGTGATTATTCCTCTACACGGTCCAATCAAACACTCCCTTGGTCAGCCGCAGAGTGATTATCCCTCTACACCGCCCATCACACTCTCCCGGGGTCAGACACAGAGTGAATCTCCCTCACACCATCCCATCACACATTCCCGGGGAAAGACACAGAATGATTATTCCTCTACAAGGTCCCATCAAACACTACCGGGGACAGACACAGAGTGAATCTCAATTCACACCGTCCCATCACACACTCCCAGTGTCAGACACAGAGAGTTTATTCCTCTACACGGTACCATCAAACACTCCCGGGGTCAGACACAGAGAGATTATTCCTCTACACGGTCCCATCAAACACTCCCGGTGTCAGACACAGAGTCATTATCCCTCTACAAGGTCACATCAAACACTTCCGTGGTCAGACACAGAGTGATTATTCCTCTACACGGCCCCAGCAAACTCTCCCGGGGTCAGACACAGACGGAATCTCCCTCCACACCGTCCCATCATACAATCCCGGGGTCAGACACAGAGTGATTATTCCTCTACACGGTCCAATCAAACACTCCCGTGGTCAGCCGCAGAGTGATTATCCCTCTACACCGCCCATCACACTCTCCCGGGGTCAGACACAGAGTGAATCTCCCTCACACCGTCCCATCACACACTCCCGGGGTAAGACACAGAATGATTATTCCTCTACAAGGTCCCATCAAACACTACCGGGGACAGACACAGAGTGAATCTCAATTCACACCGTCCCATCACACACTCCCAGTGTCAGACACAGAGAGTTTATTCCTCTACACGGTACAATCAAACACTCCCGGGGTCAGACACAGAGAAATTATTCCTCTACACGGACCCATCAAACACTCCCGGGGTCAGACACAGAGTGAATCTCAATCCTCAGTGTCCAATCACACACACCCGGGGTCAGACACAGAGAGATTATTCCTCTACACGGTACCATCAAACACTCCCGGGGTCAGACACAGAGTGATTATTCCTCTACACGGTACCATCAAACACTCCCAGGGTCAGACACAGAGTTATTATTCCTGTACGCGGTCCCATCAAAAACTCCCGGGGTCAGACGCAGAGTGAATCTCCCTCACACCGTCCCATCACACACACCCGGGGTCAGACACAGAGAGATTATTCCTCTGCACGGACCCATCAAACACTCCCGGGGAGAGACACAGAGTGAATCTCAATCCTCAGCGTCCAATCACACAAACCCGGGGTCAGACACAGAGAGATTATTCCTCTACACGGTACCATCAAACACTCCCGGGGTCAGACACGGAGAGATTATTCCTCTACACGGTCCCATCAAACACTCCCGGTGTCAGACACAGAGACATTATCCCTCTACAAGGTCACATCAAACACTTCCGTGGTCAGACACAGAGTGATTATTCCTCTACACGGCCCCATCAAACTCTCCCGGGGTCAGACACAGACTGAATCTCCCTCCACACCGTCCCATCATACAATCCCGGGGTCAGACACAGAGTGATTATTCCTCTACACGGTCCCATCAAACACTCCCGGGGTCAGACACAGAGTGAATCTCCCTCCACACCGTCCCATCACACACTCCCGTGGTCAGACACAGTGTGATTATTCCTCTGCACGGTCCCATCAAACAATCCCGGGGTCAGACATAGACTGAATCTCCCTCCACACCGTCCCATCACACACTCCCGTGGTCAGACACAGAGTGATTAATACTCTACACCGACGCATCACACACTCCCGTGGACAAACACAGAGTGATTATTCCTCTACACGGAACAGTCAAACACTCCCGGGGTCAGACACAGAGCGATTATTCCTCTACACCGCACATCACACTCTCCCGGGATCAGACACAGAGTGAATCTCCCTCCACACGGTCCCATTACACACTCCCGTGGTCAGACACAGAGTGATTTTTCCTCTACACGGTCCAGTCAAACACTCCCGGGGTCAGACACAGAGTGAATCTCCCTCCACACCGTCCCATCACACACTCCCGTGGTCAGACACAGTGTGATTATTCCTCCACACAGTCCCATCACACACTCCCAGGGTCAGACACAGAGGGATTATTCCTCTACACGGTCCCATCAAACAATCCCGGGGTCAGACACAGAGTGATTTTTCCTCTACACGGTCCAGTCAAACACTCCCGGGGTCAGACACAGAGTGAATCTCCCTCCACACCGTCCCATCAAACACTCCCGTGGTCAGACACAGTGTGATTATTCCTCTACACGGTCCCTTCAAACACTCCCGGGGTCAGACACAGACTGAATCTCCCTCCACACCGTCCCATCACATCCTCCCGTGGTCAAACACAGAGTGATTATTCCTCTACATGGTTCCATCAAACACTCCCGGGGTCAGACACAGGGTGAATCTCCCTCCACACCGTCCCATCACACACTCCCGGGGTCTGACACAGAGAGATTATTCCTCTACACGGTACAGTCAAACACTCCCGGGGTCAGACACAGAGAGATTATTACTCTACACGGTCCCATCAAACACTCCCGGGGTCAGACACAGAGTGAATCTCCCTCCACACCGTCCGATCACACACTCACGGGGTCAGACACAGAGAGATTATTCCTCTACAAGGTCTCATCAAACCCTTCCGTGGTCAGACACAGTGTGATTATTCCTCTACACGGTACCATCACACTCTCCCGGTGTCAGACACAGGGTGAATCTCCTTCAACACTGTCCCATCACACTCTGCCGGGGTCAGACACAGAGTGAATCTCCCTCCACGCCGTCCCATCACACACTCCCGGGGTCAGACACAGAGTGATTATTCCTCTACACGGTCCCAGCAAACATTCCCGGGGTCAGAAAAAGTTTGATTATTCCTCTACGCGGCCCCATCAAACTCTCCCGGGGTCAGACACAGAGTGATTATTCCTCTACACAGTCCCATCAAACGATCCCGGTGGTCAGACACAGAGTGATTATTCCTCTACACGGTACCATCAAACACTCCCAGGGTCAGTCACAGAGTGATTATTCCTCTACACGGTTCCATCAAACACTCCCGGGGTCAGAATCAGGGTGAATCTCCCTCCACACCGTCCCATCACACACTCCCGGTGTCAGATACAGAGTGATTATTCCTCTACACGGTACAGTCAAACACTCCCGGGGTCAGACACAGAGCGATTATTCCTCTACACCGCACATCACACTCTCCCGGGGTCAGAAACAGGGTGAATCTCCTTCAACACTGTCCCATCACACTCTGCCGGGGTCAGACACAGAGTGAATCTCCCTCCACGCCGTCCCATCACACACTCCCGTGGTCAGACACAGAGTGATTTTTCCTCTACACGGTCCAGTCAAACAATCCCGGGGTCAGACACAGAGTGAATCTCCCTCCACACCGTCCCATCACACACACCCGGGGTCAGACAAAGAGAGATTATTCTTCTACACGGTACCATCAAACACTCCCGGGGTCAGACACAGAGAGATTATTCCTCTACACGGTCCCATCAAACACTCCCGGTGTCAGACACAGAGTCATTATCCCTCTACAAGGTCACATCAAACACTTCCGTGGTCAGACACAGAGTGATTATTCCTCTACACGGCCCCAGCAAACTCTCCCGGTGTCAGACACAGACGGAATCTCCCTCCACACCGTCCCATCATACAATCCCGGGGTCAGACACAGAGTGATTATTCCTCTACACGGTCCAATCAAACACTCCCTTGGTCAGCCGCAGAGTGATTATCCCTCTACACCGCCCATCACACTCTCCCGGGGTCAGACACAGAGTGAATCTCCCTCACACCATCCCATCACACATTCCCGGGGTAAGACACAGAATGATTATTCCTCTACAAGGTCCCATCAAACACTACCGGGGACAGACACAGAGTGAATCTCAATTCACACCGTCCCATCACACACTCCCAGTGTCAGACACAGAGAGTTTATTCCTCTACACGGTACCATCAAACACTCCCGGGGTCAGACACAGAGAGATTATTCCTCTACACGGTCCCATCAAACACTCCCGGTGTCAGACACAGAGTCATTATCCCTCTACAAGGTCACATCAAACACTTCCGTGGTCAGACACAGAGTGATTATTCCTCTACACGGCCCCAGCAAACTCTCCCGGGGTCAGACACAGACGGAATCTCCCTCCACACCGTCCCATCATACAATCCCGGGGTCAGACACAGAGTGATTATTCCTCTACACGGTCCAATCAAACACTCCCGTGGTCAGCCGCAGAGTGATTATCCCTCTACACCGCCCATCACACTCTCCCGGGGTCAGACACAGAGTGAATCTCCCTCACACCGTCCCATCACACACTCCCGGGGTAAGACACAGAATGATTATTCCTCTACAAGGTCCCATCAAACACTACCGGGGACAGACACAGAGTGAATCTCAATTCACACCGTCCCATCACACACTCCCGGGGTCAGACACAGAGAAATTATTCCTCTACACGGACCCATCAAACACTCCCGGGGTCAGACACAGAGTGAATCTCAATCCTCAGTGTCCAATCACACACACCCGGGGTCAGACACAGAGAGATTATTCCTCTACACGGTACCATCAAACACTCCCGGGGTCAGACACAGAGTGATTATTCCTCTACACGGTACCATCAAACACTCCCAGGGTCAGACACAGAGTTATTATTCCTGTACGCGGTCCCATCAAAAACTCCCGGGGTCAGACGCAGAGTGAATCTCCCTCACACCGTCCCATCACACACACCCGGGGTCAGACACAGAGAGATTATTCCTCTGCACGGACCCATCAAACACTCCCGGGGAGAGACACAGAGTGAATCTCAATCCTCAGCGTCCAATCACACAAACCCTGGGTCAGACACAGAGAGATTATTCCTCTACACGGTACCATCAAACACTCCCGGGGTCAGACACGGAGAGATTATTCCTCTACACGGTCCCATCAAACACTCCCGGTGTCAGACACAGAGACATTATCCCTCTACAAGGTCACATCAAACACTTCCGTGGTCAGACACAGAGTGATTATTCCTCTACACGGCCCCATCAAACTCTCCCGGGGTCAGACACAGACTGAATCTCCCTCCACACCGTCCCATCATACAATCCCGGGGTCAGACACAGAGTGATTATTCCTCTACACGGTCCCATCAAACACTCCCGGGGTCAGACACAGAGTGAATCTCCCTCCACACCGTCCCATCACACACTCCCGTGGTCAGACACAGTGTGATTATTCCTCTGCACGGTCCCATCAAACAATCCCGGGGTCAGACATAGACTGAATCTCCCTCCACACCGTCCCATCACACACTCCCGTGGTCAGACACAGAGTGATTAATACTCTACACCGACGCATCACACACTCCCGTGGTCAAACACAGAGTGATTATTCCTCTACACGGAACAGTCAAACACTCCCGGGGTCAGACACAGAGCGATTATTCCTCTACACCGCACATCACACTCTCCCGGGATCAGACACAGAGTGAATCTCCCTCCACACGGTCCCATTACACACTCCCGTGGTCAGACACAGAGTGATTTTTCCTCTACACGGTCCAGTCAAACACTCCCGGGGTCAGACACAGAGTGAATCTCCCTCCACACCGTCCCATCACACACTCCCGTGGTCAGACACAGTGTGATTATTCCTCCACACAGTCCCATCACACACTCCCAGGGTCAGACACAGAGGGATTATTCCTCTACACGGTCCCATCAAACAATCCCGGGGTCAGACACAGAGTGATTTTTCCTCTACACGGTCCAGTCAAACACTCCCGGGGTCAGACACAGAGTGAATCTCCCTCCACACCGTCCCATCAAACACTCCCGTGGTCAGACACAGTGTGATTATTCCTCTACACGGTCCCTTCAAACACTCCCGGGGTCAGACACAGACTGAATCTCCCTCCACACCGTCCCATCACATCCTCCCGTGGTCAAACACAGAGTGATTATTCCTCTACATGGTTCCATCAAACACTCCCGGGGTCAGACACAGGGTGAATCTCCCTCCACACCGTCCCATCACACACTCCCGGGGTCTGACACAGAGAGATTATTCCTCTACACGGTACAGTCAAACACTCCCGGGGTCAGACACAGAGAGATTATTCCTCTACAAGGTCTCATCAAACCCTTCCGTGGTCAGACACAGTGTGATTATTCCTCTACACGGTACCATCACACTCTCCCGGTGTCAGACACAGGGTGAATCTCCTTCAACACTGTCCCATCACACTCTGCCGGGGTCAGACACAGAGTGAATCTCCCTCCACGCCGTCCCATCACACACTCCCGGGGTCAGACACAGAGTGATTATTCCTCTACACGGTCCCAGCAAACATTCCCGGGGTCAGAAAAAGTTTGATTATTCCTCTACGCGGCCCCATCAAACTCTCCCGGGGTCAGACACAGAGTGATTATTCCTCTACACAGTCCCATCAAACGATCCCGGTGGTCAGACACAGAGTGATTATTCCTCTACACGGTACCATCAAACACTCCCAGGGTCAGTCACAGAGTGATTATTCCTCTACACGGTTCCATCAAACACTCCCGGGGTCAGAATCAGGGTGAATCTCCCTCCACACCGTCCCATCACACACTCCCGGTGTCAGATACAGAGTGATTATTCCTCTACACGGTACAGTCAAACACTCCCGGGGTCAGACACAGAGCGATTATTCCTCTACACCGCACATCACACTCTCCCGGGGTCAGAAACAGGGTGAATCTCCTTCAACACTGTCCCATCACACTCTGCCGGGGTCAGACACAGAGTGAATCTCCCTCCACGCCGTCCCATCACACACTCCCGTGGTCAGACACAGAGTGATTTTTCCTCTACACGGTCCAGTCAAACAATCCCGGGGTCAGACACAGAGTGAATCTCCCTCCACACCGTCCCATCACACACACCCGGGGTCAGACAAAGAGAGATTATTCTTCTACACGGTACCATCAAACACTCCCGGGGTCAGACACAGAGAGATTATTCCTCTACACGGTCCCATCAAACACTCCCGGTGTCAGACACAGAGTCATTATCCCTCTACAAGGTCACATCAAACACTTCCGTGGTCAGACACAGAGTGATTATTCCTCTACACGGCCCCAGCAAACTCTCCCGGTGTCAGACACAGACGGAATCTCCCTCCACACCGTCCCATCATACAATCCCGGGGTCAGACACAGAGTGATTATTCCTCTACACGGTCCAATCAAACACTCCCTTGGTCAGCCGCAGAGTGATTATCCCTCTACACCGCCCATCACACTCTCCCGGGGTCAGACACAGAGTGAATCTCCCTCACACCATCCCATCACACATTCCCGGGGTAAGACACAGAATGATTATTCCTCTACAAGGTCCCATCAAACACTACCGGGGACAGACACAGAGTGAATCTCAATTCACACCGTCCCATCACACACTCCCAGTGTCAGACACAGAGAGTTTATTCCTCTACACGGTACCATCAAACACTCCCGGGGTCAGACACAGAGAGATTATTCCTCTACACGGTCCCATCAAACACTCCCGGTGTCAGACACAGAGTCATTATCCCTCTACAAGGTCACATCAAACACTTCCGTGGTCAGACACAGAGTGATTATTCCTCTACACGGCCCCAGCAAACTCTCCCGGGGTCAGACACAGACGGAATCTCCCTCCACACCGTCCCATCATACAATCCCGGGGTCAGACACAGAGTGATTATTCCTCTACACGGTCCAATCAAACACTCCCGTGGTCAGCCGCAGAGTGATTATCCCTCTACACCGCCCATCACACTCTCCCGGGGTCAGACACAGAGTGAATCTCCCTCACACCGTCCCATCACACACTCCCGGGGTAAGACACAGAATGATTATTCCTCTACAAGGTCCCATCAAACACTACCGGGGACAGACACAGAGTGAATCTCAATTCACACCGTCCCATCACACACTCCCGGGGTCAGACACAGAGAAATTATTCCTCTACACGGACCCATCAAACACTCCCGGGGTCAGACACAGAGTGAATCTCAATCCTCAGTGTCCAATCACACACACCCGGGGTCAGACACAGAGAGATTATTCCTCTACACGGTACCATCAAACACTCCCGGGGTCAGACACAGAGTGATTATTCCTCTACACGGTACCATCAAACACTCCCAGGGTCAGACACAGAGTTATTATTCCTGTACGCGGTCCCATCAAAAACTCCCGGGGTCAGACGCAGAGTGAATCTCCCTCACACCGTCCCATCACACACACCCGGGGTCAGACACAGAGAGATTATTCCTCTGCACGGACCCATCAAACACTCCCGGGGAGAGACACAGAGTGAATCTCAATCCTCAGCGTCCAATCACACAAACCCTGGGTCAGACACAGAGAGATTATTCCTCTACACGGTACCATCAAACACTCCCGGGGTCAGACACGGAGAGATTATTCCTCTACACGGTCCCATCAAACACTCCCGGTGTCAGACACAGAGACATTATCCCTCTACAAGGTCACATCAAACACTTCCGTGGTCAGACACAGAGTGATTATTCCTCTACACGGCCCCATCAAACTCTCCCGGGGTCAGACACAGACTGAATCTCCCTCCACACCGTCCCATCATACAATCCCGGGGTCAGACACAGAGTGATTATTCCTCTACACGGTCCCATCAAACACTCCCGGGGTCAGACACAGAGTGAATCTCCCTCCACACCGTCCCATCACACACTCCCGTGGTCAGACACAGTGTGATTATTCCTCTGCACGGTCCCATCAAACAATCCCGGGGTCAGACATAGACTGAATCTCCCTCCACACCGTCCCATCACACACTCCCGTGGTCAGACACAGAGTGATTAATACTCTACACCGACGCATCACACACTCCCGTGGTCAAACACAGAGTGATTATTCCTCTACACGGAACAGTCAAACACTCCCGGGGTCAGACACAGAGCGATTATTCCTCTACACCGCACATCACACTCTCCCGGGATCAGACACAGAGTGAATCTCCCTCCACACGGTCCCATTACACACTCCCGTGGTCAGACACAGAGTGATTTTTCCTCTACACGGTCCAGTCAAACACTCCCGGGGTCAGACACAGAGTGAATCTCCCTCCACACCGTCCCATCACACACTCCCGTGGTCAGACACAGTGTGATTATTCCTCCACACAGTCCCATCACACACTCCCAGGGTCAGACACAGAGGGATTATTCCTCTACACGGTCCCATCAAACAATCCCGGGGTCAGACACAGAGTGATTTTTCCTCTACACGGTCCAGTCAAACACTCCCGGGGTCAGACACAGAGTGAATCTCCCTCCACACCGTCCCATCAAACACTCCCGTGGTCAGACACAGTGTGATTATTCCTCTACACGGTCCCTTCAAACACTCCCGGGGTCAGACACAGACTGAATCTCCCTCCACACCGTCCCATCACATCCTCCCGTGGTCAAACACAGAGTGATTATTCCTCTACATGGTTCCATCAAACACTCCCGGGGTCAGACACAGGGTGAATCTCCCTCCACACCGTCCCATCACACACTCCCGGGGTCTGACACAGAGAGATTATTCCTCTACACGGTACAGTCAAACACTCCCGGGGTCAGACACAGAGAGATTATTCCTCTACAAGGTCTCATCAAACCCTTCCGTGGTCAGACACAGTGTGATTATTCCTCTACACGGTACCATCACACTCTCCCGGTGTCAGACACAGGGTGAATCTCCTTCAACACTGTCCCATCACACTCTGCCGGGGTCAGACACAGAGTGAATCTCCCTCCACGCCGTCCCATCACACACTCCCGGGGTCAGACACAGAGTGATTATTCCTCTACACGGTCCCAGCAAACATTCCCGGGGTCAGAAAAAGTTTGATTATTCCTCTACGCGGCCCCATCAAACTCTCCCGGGGTCAGACACAGAGTGATTATTCCTCTACACAGTCCCATCAAACGATCCCGGTGGTCAGACACAGAGTGATTATTCCTCTACACGGTACCATCAAACACTCCCAGGGTCAGTCACAGAGTGATTATTCCTCTACACGGTTCCATCAAACACTCCCGGGGTCAGAATCAGGGTGAATCTCCCTCCACACCGTCCCATCACACACTCCCGGTGTCAGATACAGAGTGATTATTCCTCTACACGGTACAGTCAAACACTCCCGGGGTCAGACACAGAGCGATTATTCCTCTACACCGCACATCACACTCTCCCGGGGTCAGAAACAGGGTGAATCTCCTTCAACACTGTCCCATCACACTCTGCCGGGGTCAGACACAGAGTGAATCTCCCTCCACGCCGTCCCATCACACTCTCCCGTGGTCAGACACAGAGTGATTTTTCCTCTACACGGTCCAGTCAAACAATCCCGGGGTCAGACACAGAGTGAATCTCCCTCCACACCGTCCCATCACACACTCCCGTGGTCAGACACAGTGTGATTATTCCTCCACACCGTCCCATCACACAGTCCCGGGGTCTGACACAGAGAGATTATTCCTCTACACGGTACAGTCAAACACTCCCGGGGTCAGACACAGAGCGATTATTCCTCTACACCGCACATCACACTCTCCCGGGGTCAGAAACAGGGTGAATCTCCTTCAACACTGTCCCATCACACTCTGCCGGGGTCAGACACAGAGTGAATCTCCCTCCACGCCGTCCCATCACACACTCCCGTGGTCAGACACAGTGTGATTTTTCCTCTACACGGTCCAGTCAAACAATCCCGGGGTCAGACACAGAGTGAATCTCCCTCCACACCGTCCCATCACACACTCCCGTGGTCAGACACAGTGTGATTATTCCTCCACACCGTCCCATCACACAGTCCCGGGGTCTGACACAGAGAGATTATTCCTCTACACGGTACAGTCAAACACTCCCGGGGTCAGACACAGAGAGATTATTACTCTACACGGTCCCATCAAACACTCCCGGGGTCACACACAGAGTGAATCTCCCTCCACACCGTCCCATCACACACTCCCGGGGTCAGACACAGAGAGATTATTCCTCTACAAGGTCTCATCAAACTCTTCCGTGGTCAGACACAGTGTGATTATTCCTCTACACGGTACCATCACACTCTCCCGGTGTCAGACACAGGGTGAATCTCCTTCAACACTGTCCCATCACACTCTGCCGGGGTCAGACACAGAGTGAATCTCCCTCCACGCCGTCCCATCACACACTCCCGGGGTCAGACACAGAGTGATTATTCCTCTACACGGTCCCAGCAAACATTCCCGGGGTCAGAAAAAGTTTGATTATTCCTCTACGCGGCCCCATCAAACTCTCCCGGGGTCAGACACAGAGTGATTATTCCTCTACACAGTCCCATCAAACGATCCCGGTGGTCAGACACAGAGTGATTATTCCTCTACACGGTACCATCAAACACTCCCAGGGTCAGACACAGAGTGATTATTCCTCTACACGGTTCCATCAAACACTCCCGGGGTCAGAATCAGGGTGAATCTCCCTCCACACCGTCCCATCACACACTCCCGGTGTCAGATACAGAGTGATTATTCCTCTACACGGTACAGTCAAACACTCCCGGGGTCAGACACAGAGCGATTATTCCTCTACACCGCACATCACACTCTCCCGGGGTCAGACACAGAGTGAATCTCCCTCCACACGGTCCCATCACACACTCCCGTGGTCAGACACAGAGTGATTTTTCCTCTACACGGTCCAGTCAAACAATCCCGGGGTCAGACACAGAGTGAATCTCCCTCCACACCGTCCCATCACACACTCCCGTGTTCAGACACAGTGTGATTATTCCTCCACACAGTCCCATCACACACTCCCAGGGTCAGACACAGAGAGATTATTCCTCTACACGGTACAGTCAAACACTCCCGGGGTCAGACACAGATAGATTATTACTCTACACGGTCCCATCAAACACTCCCGGGGTCAGACACAGAGTGAATCTCTCTCCACACCGTCCCATCACACACTCCCGGGGTCAGACACAGAGTGATTATTCCTCTACACGGTACCATCACACTCTCCCGGTGTCAGACACAGGGTGAATCTCCTTCAACACTGTCCCATCACACTCTGCCGGGGTCAGACACAGAGTGAATCTCCCTCCACGCCGTCCCATCACACACTCCCGGGGTCAGACACAGAGTGATTATTCCTCTACACGGTCCCAGCGAACATTCCCGGGGTCAGAAAAAGTTTGATTATTCCTCTACGCGGCCCCATCAAACTCTCCCGGGGTCAGACACAGAGTGATTATTCCTCTACACAGTCCCATCAAACGATCCCGGTGGTCAGACACAGAGTGATTATTCCTCTACACGGTACCATCAAACACTCCCAGGGTCAGACACAGAGTGATTATTCCTCTACACGGTTCCATCAAACACTCCCGGGGTCAGAATCAGGGTGACTCTCCCTCCACACCGTCCCATCACACACTCCCGGGGTCAGACACAGAGTGATTATTGATCTACACGGTCCAATCAAACACTCCCGGGGTCAGACACAGAGCGATTATTCCTCTACATCGCCCATCACACTCTCCCGGGGTCAGACACAGAGTGATTATTGATCTACACGGTCCAATCAAACACTCCCGTGGTCAGACACAGAGCGATTATTCCTCTACACCGCCCATCACACACTCCCGGTGTCAGACACAGACTGAATCTCCCTCCACACCGTCCCATCACATCCTCCCGTGGTCAAACACAGAGTGATTATTCCTCTACATGGTTCCATCAAACACTCCCGGGGTCAGACACAGGGTGAATCTCCCTCCACACAGTCCCATCACACACTCCCAGGGTCAGACACACAGGGATTATTCCTCTACATTGTTCCATCACACACTCCCGGGGTCAGACACAGTGTGAATCTCCCTCCACACAGTCCCATCACACACTCCCAGGGTCAGACACAGAGGGATTATTCCTCTACACTGTCCCATCAAACACTCCCGGGGTCAGACACAGAGTGATTATTCCTCTACACAGTCCCATCAAACGATCCCGGTGGTCAGACACAGAGTGATTATTCCTCTACACGGTACCATCAAACACTCCCAGGGTCAGACACAGAGTGATTATTCCTCTACACGGTTCCATCAAACACTCCCGGGGTCAGAATCAGGGTGAATCTCCCTCCACACCGTCCCATCACACACTCCCGGTGTCAGATACAGAGTGATTATTCCTCTACACGGTACAGTCAAACACTCCCGGGGTCAGACACAGAGCGATTATTCCTCTACACCGCACATCACACTCTCCCGGGGTCAGACACAGAGTGAATCTCCCTCCACACGGTCCCATCACACACTCCCGTGGTCAGACACAGAGTGATTTTTCCTCTACACGGTCCAGTCAAACAATCACGGGGTCAGACACAGAGTGAATCTCCCTCCACACCGTCCCATCACACACTCCCGTGTTCAGACACAGTGTGATTATTCCTCCACACAGTCCCATCACACACTCCCAGGGTCAGACACAGAGAGATTATTCCTCTACACGGTACAGTCAAACACTCCCGGGGTCAGACACAGATAGATTATTACTCTACACGGTCCGATCAAACACTCCCGGGGTCAGACACAGAGTGAATCTCTCTCCACACCGTCCCATCACACACTCCCGGGGTCAGACACAGAGAGATTATTCCTCTACAAGGTCTCATCAAACTCTTCCGTGGTCAGACACAGAGTGATTATTCCTCTACACGGTACCATCACACTCTCCCGGTGTCAGACACAGGGTGAATCTCCTTCAACACTGTCCCATCACACTCTGCCGGGGTCAGACACAGAGTGAATCTCCCTCCACGCCGTCCCATCACACACTCCCGGGGTCAGACACAGAGTGATTATTCCTCTACACGGTCCCAGCGAACATTCCCGGGGTCAGAAAAAGTTTGATTATTCCTCTACGCGGCCCCATCAAACTCTCCCGGGGTCAGACACAGAGTGATTATTCCTCTACACAGTCCCATCAAACGATCCCGGTGGTCAGACACAGAGTGATTATTCCTCTACACGGTACCATCAAACACTCCCAGGGTCAGACACAGAGTGATTATTCCTCTACACGGTTCCATCAAACACTCCCGGGGTCAGAATCAGGGTGACTCTCCCTCCACACCGTCCCATCACACACTCCCGGGGTCAGACACAGAGTGATTATTGATCTACACGGTCCAATCAAACACTCCCGGGGTCAGACAGAGAGCGATTATTCCTCTACACCGCCCATCACACTCTCCCGGGGTCAGACACAGAGTGATTATTGATCTACACGGTCCAATCAAACACTCCCGGGGTCAGACACAGAGCGATTATTCCTCTACACCGCCCATCACACACTCCCGGTGTCAGACACAGACTGAATCTCCCTCCACACCGTCCCATCACATCCTCCCGTGGTCAAACACAGAGTGATTATTCCTCTACATGGTTCCATCAAACACTCCCGGGGTCAGACACAGGGTGAATCTCCCTCCACACAGTCCCATCACACACTCCCAGGGTCAGACACACAGGGATTATTCCTCTACATTGTTCCATCACACACTCCCGGGGTCAGACACAGTGTGAATCTCCCTCCACACAGTCCCATCACACACTCCCAGGGTCAGACACAGAGGGATTATTCCTCTACACTGTCCCATCAAACACTCCCGGGGTCAGACACAGAGTGAATCTCCCTCCACACCGTCCCATCACACACTCCCGGGGTCTGACACAGAGAGATTATTCCTCTACACGGTACAGTCAAACACTCCCGGGGTCAGACACAGAGAGATTATTACTCTACACGGTCCCATCAAACACTCCCGGGGTCAGACACAGAGTGAATCTCCCTCCACACCGTCCCATCACACACTCCCGGGGTCAGACACAGAGAGATTATTCCTCTACAAGGTCTCATCAAACTCTTCCGTGGTCAGACACAGTGTGATTATTCCTCTACACGGTACCATCACACTCTCCCGGTGTCAGACACAGGGTGAATCTCCTTCAACACTGTCCCATCACACTCTGCCGGGGTCAGACACAGAGTGAATCTCCCTCCACGCCGTCCCATCACACACTCCCGGGGTCAGACACAGAGTGATTATTCCTCTACACGGTCCCAGCAAACATTCCCGGGGTCAGAAAAAGTTTGATTATTCCTCTACGCGGCCCCATCAAACTCTCCCGGGGTCAGACACAGAGTGATTATTCCTCTACACAGTCCCATCAAACGATCCCGGTGGTCAGACACAGAGTGATTATTCCTCTACACGGTACCATCAAACACTCCCAGGGTCAGACACAGAGTGATTATTCCTCTACACGGTTCCATCAAACACTCCCGGGGTCAGAATCAGTGTGAATCTCCCTCCACACCGTCCCATCACACACTCCCGGTGTCAGATACAGAGTGATCATTCCTCTACACGGTACAGTCAAACACTCCCGGGGTCAGACACAGAGCGATTATTCCTCTACACGGTCCCATCAAACAATCCCGGGGTCAGACATAGACTGAATCTCCCTCCACTCCGTCCCATCTCACACTCCCGTGGTCAGACACAGAGTGATTAATACTCTACACCGACGCATCACACACTCCCGTGGTCAAACACAGAGTGATTATTCCCCTACACGGTTCCATCAAACACTCCCGGGGTCAGAAACAGAGTTATTATTCCTCTACGCGGTCCCATCAAAAACTCCCGGGGTCAGACGCAGAGTGAATCTCCCTCACACCGCCCCATCACACACTCCCGGGGTAAGACACAGAGTGATTATTCCTCCTCAAGGTCCCATCAAGCACTACCGGGGACAGACACAGAGTGAATCTCAATTCACACCGTCCCATCACACAGTCCAGGGGTCAGACACAGAGAGTTTTTTCCTCTACACGGTACCATCAAACTCCCCCGGGGTCAGACACAGAGAGATTATTCCTCTACACGGACCCATCAAACACTCCCGGGGTCAGACACAGAGTGAATCTCAATCCTCAGCGTCCAAACACACACACCCGGGTTCAGACACAGAGAGATTATACCTCTACACGGACCCATCAAACACTCCCGGGGTCAGACACAGAGTGAATCTCAATTCACACCGTCCCATCACACACTCCCGGGGTCCGACACAGAGAGTTTATTCCTCTACACGGTACCATCAAACACTCCCGGGGTCAGATACAGAGAGATTATTCCTCTACACGGACCCATCTAACAATCCCGGGGTCAGACACAGAGTGAATCTCAAT
Organism: Hypanus sabinus; assembly: GCF_030144855.1. Lineage (NCBI taxonomy): Eukaryota > Metazoa > Chordata > Chondrichthyes > Myliobatiformes > Dasyatidae > Hypanus > Hypanus sabinus. The sequence continues at coordinate 184,648 of NW_026781691.1, forward strand.
CCTCACCGTCCAATCACACACACCCGGGGTCAGACACAGAGAGATTATTCCTCTACACGGTACCATCAAACACTCCCGGGGTCAGACACAGAGTCATTATCCCTCTACAAGGTCACATCAAACACTTCCGTGGTCAGACACAGAGTGATTATTCCTCTACACGGCCCCATCAAACTCTCCCGGGGTCAGACACAGACTGAATCTCCCTCCACACAGACCCATCATACAATCCCGGGGTCAGACACAGAGTGATTATTCCTCTACACGGTCCAATCAAACACTCACGGGGTCAGCCGCAGAGTGATTATCCCTCTACACCGCCCATCACACTCTCCCGGGGTCAGTCACAGAGTGAATCTCCCTCCACACCGTCCCATCACACACTCCCGTGGTCAGACACAGAGTGATTATTCCTCTACACGGTCCCATCAAACACTCCCGGGGTCAGACACAAAGTGACTCTCCCTCCACACGGTCCCATCAAACACTCCCGGGGTCAGACATAGACTGAATCTCCCTCCACACCGTCCCATCACACACTCCCGTGGTCAGACACAGAGAGATTAATACTCTACACCGACGCATCACACACTCCCGTGGTCAAACACAGAGGGATTATTCCTCTACACGGTTCCAACAAACACTCCCGGGGTCAGAATCAGGGTGAATCTCCCTCCACACCGTCCCATCACACACTCCCGGGGTCAGACACAGAGTGATTATTCCTCTACAAGGTCCCATCAAACACTCCCGGGGTCAGACACAAAGTGACTCTCCCTGAACACCGTCCCATCACGCACTCCCGTGGTCAGACACAGTGTGATTATTCCTCCACACGGTCTCATCAAACACTCCCGGGGTCAGACATAGACTGAATATCCCTCCACACCGTCCCATCACACACTCCCGTGGTCAGACACAGAGAGATTAATACTCTACACCGACGCATCACACACTCCCGTGGTCAAACACAGAGTGATTATTCCTCTACACGGTTCCATCAAACACTCCCGGGGTCAGAATCAGGGTGAATCTCCCTCCACACCGTCCCATCGCACACTCCCGGGGTCAGACACAGAGTGATTATTGATCTACACGGTCCAATGAAACACTCCCGGGGTCAGACACAGAGAGATTATTCCTCTACACGGTACCATCAAACACTCTCCGGGTCAGACACACAGAGATTATTCCTCTTCCCGGTCCCATCAAACACTCCCGGGTTCAGCCACAGAGTGATTATTCCTCTACACCGCCCATCACACTCTCCCGGGGTCAGACACAGAGTGAAACTTGCTCCCACGGTCCCATCACACACTCCCGTGGTCAGACACTGAGTGATTTTTCCTTTACTCGGTCCAATCAAACACTCCCGGGGTCAGACACAGAGTGAATCTCCCTCCACACCGTCCCATCACACACTCCCGTGGTCAGACACAGTGTGATTATTCCTCTACACGGTCCCATCAAACACTCCCTGGGTCAGACACAGACTGAATCTCTCTCCACACCGTCCCATCACACACTCCCGTGGTCAAACACAGAGTGATTATTCCTCTACATGGTTCCATCAAACACTCCCGTGGTCAGACACAGGCTGAATCTCCCTCCACACAGTCCCATCACACACTCCCAGGGTCAGACACACAGGGATTATTCCTCTACATTGTTCCATCAAACACTCCCGGGGTCAGACACAGTGTGAATCTCCCTCCACACAGTCCCATCACACACTCCCAGTGTCAGACACAGAGTGATGATTCCTCTACACGGTCCCATCAAACATTCCCGGGGTCAGAAACAGCGTGATTATTCCTCTACGCGGCCCCATCAAACTCTCTCGGGTTCAGACAGAGTGATTATTCCTCTACACGGTCCCATCAAACGATCCCGGTGGTCAGACACAGAGTGATTATTCCTCTACACGATACCATCAAACACTCCCAGGGTCAGACACAGAGTTATTATTCCTCTACGCGGTCCCATCAAAAACTCCCGGGGTCAGACGCAGAGTGAATCTCCCTCACACTGTCCCATCACACACTCCCGGGGTAAGACACAGAGTGATTATTCCTCTACAAGGTCCCATCAAGCACTACCGGGGACAGACACAGAGTGAATCTCAATTCACACCGTCCCATCACACACTCCAGGGGTCAGACACAGAGAGTTTTTTCCTCTACACGGTACCATCAAACTCCCCCGGGGTCAGACACAGAGAGATTATTCCTCTACACGGACCCATCAAACCCTCCCGGGGTCAGACACAGAGTGAATCTCAATCCTCAGCGTCCAAACACACACACCCGGGGTCAGACACAGAGAGATTATTCCTCTACACGGACCCATCAAACACTCCCGGGGTCAGACACAGAGTGAATCTCAATTCACACCGTCCCATCACACACTCCCGCGGTCAGACACAGAGAGTTTATTCCTCTACACGGTACCATCAAACACTCCCGGGGTCAGATACAGAGAGATTATTCCTCTACACGGACCCATCCAACAATCCCGGGGTCAGACACAGAGTGAATCTCAATCCTCACCGTCCAATCACACACACCCGGGGTCAGACACAGAGAGATTATTCCTCTACACCGTACCATCAAACACTCCCGGGGTCAGACACAGAGTCATTATCCCTCTACAAGGTCACATCAAACACTTCCGTGGTCAGACACAGAGTGATTATTCCTCTACACGGCCCCATCAAACTCTCCCGGGGTCAGACACAGACTGAATCTCCCTCCACACCGTCCCATCATACAATCCCGGGGTCAGACACAGAGTGATTATTCCTCTACACGGTCCCATCAAACACTCCCGGGGTCAGACACAGAGTGAATCTCCCTCCACACCGTCCCATCACACACTCCCGTGGTCAGACACAGTGTGATTATTCCTCTACACGGTCCCATCAAACAATCCCGGGGTCAGACATAGACTGAATCACCCTCCACTCCGTCCCATCACACACTCCCGTGGTCAGACACAGAGTGATTAATACTCTACACCGACGCATCACACACTCCCGTGGTCAAACACAGAGTGATTATTCCCCTACACGGTTCCATCAAACACTCCCGGGGTCAGAAACAGAGTTATTATTCCTCTACGCGGTCCCATCAAAAACTACCGGGGTCAGACGCAGAGTGAATCTCCCTCACACCGCCCCATCACACACTCCCGGGGTAAGACACAGAGTGATTATTCCTCCTCAAGGTCCCATCAAGCACTACCGGGGACAGACACAGAGTGAATCTCAATTCACACCGTCCCATCACACAGTCCAGGGGTCAGACACAGAGAGTTTTTTCCTCTACACGGTACCATCAAACTCCCCCGGGGTCAGACACAGAGAGATTATTCCTCTACACGGACCCATCAAACACTCCCGGGGTCAGACACAGAGTGAATCTCAATCCTCAGCGTCCAAACACACACACCCGGGTTCAGACACAGAGAGATTATTCCTCTACACGGACCCATCAAACACTCCCGGGGTCAGACACAGAGTGAATCTCAATTCACACCGTCCCATCACACACTCCCGGGGTCCGACACAGAGAGTTTATTCCTCTACACGGTACCATCAAACACTCCCGGGGTCAGATACAGAGAGATTATTCCTCTACACGGACCCATCTAACAATCCCGGGGTCAGACACAGAGAGAATCTCAATCCTCACCGTCCAATCACACACACCCGGGGTCAGACACAGAGAGATTAATCCTCTACACGGTACGATCAAACACTCCCGGGGTCAGACACAGAGTCATTATCCCTCTACAAGGTCACATCAAACACTTCCGTGGTCAGACACAGAGTGATTATTCCTCTACACGGCCCCATCAAACTCTCCCGGGGTCAGACACAGACTGAATCTCCCTCCACACAGACCCATCATACAATCCCGGGGTCAGACACAGAGTGATTATTCCTCTACACGGTCCAATCAAACACTCCCGGGGTCAGCCGCAGAGTGATTATCCCTCTACACCGCCCATCACACTCTCCCGGGGTCAGTCACAGAGTGAATCTCCCTCCACACCGTCCCATCACACACTCCCGTGGTCAGACAAAGAGTGATTATTCCTCTACACGGTCCCATCAAACACTCCCGGGGTCAGACACAATGTGACTCTCCCTCCACACCGTCCCATCACACACTCCCGTGGTCAGACACAGTGTGATTATTCCTCCTCACGGTCCCATCAAACACTCCCGGGGTCAGACATAGACTGAATCTCCCTCCACAGCGTCCCTTCACACACTCCCCGGGTCAGACACAGAGTGATTATTAATCTACACGGTCCAATCAAACACTCCCGGGGTCAGACACAGAGAGATTATTCCTCTACACGGTACCATCAAACACTCCCGGGGTCAGACGCAGCGTGAATCTCAATCCTCACCGTCCAATCACACACACCCGGGGTCAGACACAGAGAGATTATTCCTCTACACGGTCCCATCAAACACTCCCGGTGTCAGACACAGAGCCATAATCGCTCTACAAGGTCACATCAAACAATTCCGCGGTCAGACACAGAGTGATTATTCCTCTACACGGCCCCATCAAACTCTCCCGGGGTCAGACACAGAGTGAAACTCCCTCCACACCGTCCCATCACACACTCCCGTGGTCAGACACAGAGTGATTATTCCTCTACACGGTCCCATCAAACACTCCCGGGGTCAGACACAGAGTGAATCTCCCTCCACACCGTCCCATCACACACTCCCGTGGTCAGACACAGTGTGATTATTCCTCTACACGGTCCCATCAAACACTCCCGGGGTCAGACATAGACTGAATCTCCCTCCACACCGTCCCATCAAACACTCCCCGGGTCAGACACAGAGAGATTATTCCTCTACACGGTCCCATCAAACACTCCCGGGGTCAGCCACAGAGTGATTATTCCTCTACACGGTCCCATCAAACACTCCCGGTGTCAGACACAGAGTGATTATTCCTCTACACGGTACCATCAAACACTCCCGTGGTCAGACACAGTGTGATTATTCCTCTACACGGTCCCATCACACACTCCCGGGGTCAGACACAGAGTGATTATTCCTCTACACGGTCCCATCAAACATTCCCGGGGTCAGAAACAGAGTGATTATTCCTCTACGCGTCCCCATCAAACTCTCCCGGGGTCAGACACAGAGTGATTATTCCTCTACACGGCCCCATCAAACGATCCCGGTGGTCAGACACAGAGTGATTATTCCTCTACACCGCCCATCAAACACTCCCGGTGTCAGACACAGAGTCATTATCCCTCTACAAGGTCACATCAAACACTTCCGTGGTCAGACACAGAGTGATTATTCCTCTACACGGCCCCATCAAACTTTCCCGGGGTCAGACACAGACTGAATCTCCCTCCACACAGACCCATCATACAATCCCGGGGTCAGACACAGAGTGATTATTCCTCTACACGGTCCAATCAAACACTCCCGGGGTCAGCCGCAGAGTGATTATCCCTCTACACCGCCCATCACACTCTCCCGGGGTCAGTCACAGTGTGAATCTCCCTCCACACCGTCCCATCACACACTCCCGTGTTCAGACACAGAGTGATTATTCCTCTACACGGTCCCATCAAACACTCCCGGGGTCAGAATCAGGGTGAATCTCCCTCCACACCGTCCCATCACACACTCCCGTGGTCAGACACAGTGTGATTATTCCTCCACACGGTCCCATCAAACACTCCCGGGGTCAGACACAGAGTGATTATTCCTCTACACGGTCCCATCAAACACTCCCGGGGTCAGACATAGACTGAATCTCCCTCCACACCGTCCCGTTAAACACTCCCCGGGTCAGACACAGAGAGATTATTCCTCTACACGGTCCCATCAAACACTCCCGGGGTCAGCCACAGAGTGATTATTCCTCTACACCGACCATCACACTCTCCCGGTGTCAGACACAGAGTGAATCTCCCTCCACACCGTCCCATCACACACTCCCGTGGTCAGACACAGTGTGATTATTCCTCTACACGGTCCCATCAAACACTCCCGGGGTCAGACACAGACTGAATCCACCTCCACAGCGTCCCTTCACACACTCCCCGGGTCAGACACAGAGTGATTATTAATCTACACGGTCCAATCAAACACTCCCGGGGTCAGACACAGAGAGATTATTCCTCTACACGGTACCATCAAACACTCCCGGGGTCAGACGCAGCGTGAATCTCAATCCTCACCGTCCAATCACACACACCCGGGGTCAGACACAGTGTGATTATTCCTCTACACGGTCCCATCACACACTCCCGGGGTCAGACACAGAGTGATTATTCCTCTACACGGTCCCATCAAACATTCCCGGGGTCAGAAACAGAGTGATTATTCCACTACGCGGCCCCATCAAACTCTCCCGGGGTCAGACACAGAGTGATTATTCCTCTACACGGCCCCATCAAACGATCCCGGTGGTCAGACACAGAGTGATTATTCCTCTACACCGCCCATCAAACACTCCCGGTGTCAGACACAGAGTCATTATCCCTCTACAAGGTCACATCAAACACTTCCGTGGTCAGACACAGAGTGATTATTCCTCTACACGGCCCCATCAAACTTTCCCGGGGTCAGACACAGACTGAATCTCCCTCCACACAGACCCATCATACAATCCCGGGGTCAGACACAGAGTGATTATTCCTCTACACGGTCCAATCAAACACTCCCGGGGTCAGCCGCAGAGTGATTATCCCTCTACACCGCCCATCACACTCTCCCGGGGTCAGTCACAGTGTGAATCTCCCTCCACACCGTCCCATCACACACTCCCGTGTTCAGACACAGAGTGATTATTCCTCTACACGGTCCCATCAAACACTCCCGGGGTCAGAATCAGGGTGAATCTGCCTCCACACCGTCCCATCACACACTCCCGTGGTCAGACACAGTGTGATTATTCCTCCACACGGTCCCATCAAACACTCCCGGGGTCAGACATAGACTGAATCTCCCTCCACACCGTCCCATCACACACTCCCGTGGTCAGACACAGTTTGATTATTCCTCTACACGGCCCCATCAAACTCTCCCGGGGTCAGACACAGACTGAGTCTCCCTCCACACAGACCCATCATACAATCCCGGGGTCAGACACAGAGTGATTATTCCTCTACACGGTCCAATCAAACACTCCCGGGGTCAGCCGCAGAGTGATTATCCCTCTACACCGCCCATCACACTCTCCCGGGGTCAGTCACAGTGTGAATCTCCCTCCACACCGTCCCATCACACACTCCCGTGTTCAGACACAGTGTGAATCTCCCTCCACACCTTCCCATCACACACTCCCGTGGTCAAACACAGAGTGATTATTCCTCTACACGGTTCCATCGAACACTCCCGGGGTCAGACATAGACTGAATCTCCCTCCACACCGTCCCATCACACACTCCCGTGGTCAGACACAGTTTGATTATTCCTCTACACGGCCCCATCAAACTCTCCCGGGGTCAGACACAGACTGAGTCTCCCTCCACACAGACCCATCATACAATCCCGGGGTCAGACACAGAGTGATTATTCCTCTACACGGTCCAATCAAACACTCCCGGGGTCAGCCGCAGAGTGATTATCACTCAACACCGCCCATCACACTCTCCCGGGGTCAGACACAGTGTGAATCTCCCTCCACACCGTCCCATCACACACTCCCGTGGTCAAACACAGAGTGATTATTCCTCTACACGGTTCCATCGAACACTCCCGGGGTCAGAATCAGGGTGAATCTCCCTCCACACCGTCCCATCACACACTCCCGGGGTCAGACAGAGTGGTTATTGATCTACACGGTACCATCAAACACTCCCCGGGTCAGACACAGAGAGATTATTCCTCTACACGGCCCCATCAAACTGTCCCGGGGTCAGACTCAGACTGAATCTCCCTCCACACCGTCCCATCATACAATCCCGGGGTCAGACACAGAGTGATTATTCCTCTACACGGTCCAAACAAACACTCCCGGGGTCAGCCGCAGAGTGAATATCCCTCTACACCGCCCATCACACTCTCCCGGGGTCAGACACAGAGTGAAACTCCCTCCACACCGTCCCATCACACACTCCTGTGGTCAGACACAGAGTGATTATTCCTCTACACGGTCCCATCAAACACTCCCGGGGTCAGACACAGAGTGAATCTCCCTCCACACCGTCCCATCACACACTCCCGTGGTCAGACACAGTGTGATTATTCCTCTACACGGTCCCATCAAACACTCCCGGGGTCAGACATAGACTGAATCTCCCTCCACACCGTCCCATCAAACACTCCCCGGGTCAGACACAGAGAGATTATTCCTCTACCCGGTCCCATCAAACACTCCCGGGGTCAGCCACAGAGTGATTATTCCTCTACACCGCCCATCACACTCTCCCGGGGTCAGACACAGAGTGAATCTCCCTCCACACCGTCCCATCACACACACCCGTGGTCAGACACAGTGTGATTATTCCTCTACACCAGAGGTCGGCAACCTGCGGCTCCAGAGCCACATGCGGCTCTTTGATCTCTGTGATGCGGCTCCCCGTGGTTTGTTAGCTTTTGAAATGTAATTCGAAATTTGAAGATTATGGTGATCTTGTACAATATGAAAACTTTGCTGAGACACCGTTTCCTGGCACATCCGAACCGGCTTACAATTAGCCACCGTTCCGACTAAGGGAGATAGCCTACGGGGGTTTGTGAGTACGTGTCTTTTGGAGCATCCGCGCCCACGGGGACGGGTTGAGGGAGGCTTTAAAGCAAGGCTGTTTAGTTCGAATAAAGTTACCTTTGGCTGCAGTCTTTATTTTAGCGCTGCGTGTAGCGCTACACCGCTACAACGTGTTTTTTATCGCTATTAATATACATCACAACTGCCAATGCCTGACACCCGCCAGTGCGCGCTTTCTTTTAATTCTTCGATCCAAGGTAGGCTACCTATGTAGTAACCTTCAACCCAACGTCTTTTTTTCGGAGTTCAAAATGTTTTTGTTGCATGCAGAAATGTAATTTCGTTTTCTCTGCAGGAGTTCATCAATTTCAAAAATGCAACACATTATAGTTTGTTTATACATAGCATAAAGGCAAAAAAAAACCGTTGTATGCAGTGTTATTTCATTTTGTGGCTCCCAGTGTTTTCTTTTCTGTGGGAAATGGGTCCATATTGGCTCTTTTAGTGGTAAACGTTGCCGACCCCTGCTCTACACGGTCCCATCAAACACTCCCGGGGTCAGACACAGACTGAATCTCCCTCCAAATCGTCCCATCACACAATCCCGGGGTCAGACACAGAGTGATCATTGATCTACACGTTCCAATCAAACACTCCCGGGGTCAGACACAGAGAGATTATTCCTCTCACGGTACCATCAAACACTCCCGGGGTGAGACACAGAGTGAATCTCAATCCTCACCGTCGAATCACAGACACCCGGGGTCAGACACAGAGAGATTATTCCTCTACACGGTCCCATGAAACACTCCCGGGATCAGCCGCAGAGTAAATCTCCCTCCACACCGTCCCATCATACAATCCCGAGGTCAGACACAGAGTGATTATTCCTCTACACGGCCCCATCAAACTCTCCCGGGGTCAGACACAGACTGAATCTCCCTCCACACCGTCCCATCATACAATCCCGAGGTCAGACACAGAGTGATTATTCCTCTACACGGTCCAATCAAACACTCCCGGGATCAGCCGCAGAGTGATTATCCCTCTACACCGCCCATCACACTCTCCCGGGGTCAGACACAGTGTGAATCTCCCTCCACACGGTCCCATCACACACTCCCGTGTTCAGACACAGAGTGATTTTTCCTCTACACGGTCCAATCAAACACTCCCGGGGTCAGACACAGAGTGAATCTCCCTCCACACCGTCCCATCACACAATCCCGTGGTCAGACACAGTGTGATTATTCCTCTACACGGTCCCATCAAACACTCCCGGGGTCAGACACAGACTGAATCTCCCTCCACACCGTCCCATCACACACTCCCGTGGTCAAACACAGAGTGATTATTCCTCTACATGGTTCCATCAAACACTCCCGGGGTCAGACACAGTGTGAATCTCCCTCCACACAGTCCCATCACACACTCCCAGGGTCAGACACAGTGGGATTATTCCTCTACACGGTCACATCAAACACTCCCGGGGTCAGACTCAGAGTGAATCTCCCTCCACACCGTCCCATCACACACTCCCGGGGTCAGACACAGAGAGATTATTCCTCTACACGGTACCGGCAAACATTCCCGGGGTCAGACACAGAGAGATTATTACTTTACACGGTCCCATCAAACAATCCCGGTGTCAGACACAGAGTCATTATTCCTCTACAAGGTCTCATCAAACTCTTCCGTGTTCAGACACAGAGTGATTATTCCTCTACACGGTACCATCACACTCTCCCGGTGTCAGACACAGGGTGAATCTCCTTCAACACTGTCCCATCACACTCTGCCGGGGTCAGACACTCAGTGACTATTCCTCTGCACGGTCCCATCAAACAGTCCCGGGGTCAGACACAGAGTGAATCACTCACTACGGCGTCCCATCACACACTCCCGGGGTCAGACACAGAGTGATGATTCCTCTACACGGTCCCATCAAACATTCCCGGGGTCAGAAACAGAGTCATTATTCCTCTACGCGGCCCCATCAATCTCTCCCGGGTTCAGACACAGAGTGATTATTCCTCTACACGGTACCATCAAACACTCCCAGGGTCAGACCCAGAGTTATTATTCCTCTACGCGGTCCCATCAAAAACTCCCGGGGTCAGACGCAGAGTGAATCTCCCTCACACCGTCCCATCACACACTCCCGGGGTTAGACACCGAGAGTTTATTCCTCTACACGGTACCATCAAACACTCCCGGGGTCAGATACAGAGAGATTATTGCTCTACACGGACCCATCAAACACTCCCGGGGTCAGACACAGACTGAATCTCAATCCTCACCGTTCAATCACACACACCCGGGGTCAGACACAGAGAGATTATTCCTCTACACGGTCCCATCAAACACTCCCGGTGTCAGACACAGAGTCATTATCCCTCTACAAGGTCCAATCAAACACTCCCGGGGTCAGCCGCAGAGTGATTATCCATCTACACCGCCCATCACCCTCTCCCAGGGTCAGACACAGAGTGAATCTCCCTCCACACCGTCCCATCACACACTCCCGTGGACAGACACAGAGTGATTATTCCTCTACACGGTCCCATCAAACACTCCCGGGGTCAGACACAGAGTGAATCTCCCTCCACACCGTCCCATCACACACTCCCGTGGTCAGACACAGTGTGATTAATACTCTACACCGACGCATCACACACTCCCGTGGTCAAACACAGAGCGGTTATTCCTCTACACGGTTCCATCAAACACTCCCGGGGTCAGAATCAGGGTGAATCTCCCTCCACACCGTCCCATCACACACTCCCGGGGTCAGACACAGAGTGATTATTGATCTACACGGTACCATCAAACACTCCCCGGGTCAGACACAGAGAGATTATTCCACTACCCGGTCCCATCAAACACTCCCGGGGTCAGCCACAGAGTGATTATTCCTCTACACCGCCCATCACACTCTCCCGGGGTCAGACAAAGAGTGAATCTCCCTCCACACCGTCCCATCACACACTCCCGTGGTCAGACACAGAGTGATTATTCCTCTACACGGTCCCATCAAACACTCCCGGGGTCAGACACAGAGTGAATCTCCCACCACACCGTCCCATCACACACTCCCGTGGTCAGACACAGTGTGATTATTCCTCTACACGGTCCCATCAAACAATCCCGGGGTCAGACATAGACTGAATCTCCCTCCACACTGTCCTATCACACACTCCCGTGGTCAGACACAGAGTGATTAATACTCTACACCGACGCATCACACACTCCCGTGGTCAAACACAGAGTGATTATTCCTCTACACGGTTCCATCAAACTCTCCCGGGGTCAGAATCAGGGTGAATCTCCCTCAACACCGTCCCATCACACACTCCCGGGGTCAGACACAGAGTGATTATTGATCTACACGGTACCATCAAACACTCCCCGGGTCAGACACAGAGTGATTATTCCTCTACACCGCCCATCACACTCTCCCGGGGTCAGACACAGAGTGAATCTCCCTCCACACCGTCCCATCACACACTCCCGTGGTCAGACACAGAGTGATTTTTCGTCTACACGGTCCAATCAAACACTCCAGGGGTCAGACACAGAGTGAATCTCCCTCCACACCGTCCCATCACACACTCCCGTGGTCAGACACAGTGTGATTATTCCTCTACACGGTCCCATCAAACACTCCCGGGGTCAGACACAGACTGAATCTCCCTCCACACCGTCCCATCACACACTCCCGTGGTCAAACACAGAGTGATTATTCCTCTACATGGTTCCATCAAACACTCCCGGGGTCAGACACAGGGTGAATCTCCCTCCACACAGTCCCATCACACACTCCCAGAGTCAGACACAGAGGGATTATTCCTCTACACGGTCCCATCAAACACTCCCGGGGTCAGACACAGAGAGATTATTCCTCTACACGATCCCATCAAACAATCCCGGTGTCAGACACAGAGTCATTATTCCTCTACAAGCTCTCATCAAACTCTTCCTTGGTCAGACACAGAGAGATTATTCCTCTACACGGTACCATCACACTCTCCCGGGGTCAGACACAGAGTGAATCTCCCTCCACACCGTCCCATCACACACTCCCGTGGTCAGACACAGTGTGATTATTCCTCTACACGGTCCCATCAAACACTCCCGGGGTCAGACACAGACTGAATCTCCCTCCACACCGTCCCATCACACACTCCCGAGGTCAAACACAGAGTGATTATTCCTCTACATGGTTCCATCAAACACTCCCGGGGTCAGACACAGGGTGAATCTCCCTCCACACAGTCCCATCACACACTCCCAGAGTCAGACACAGAGGGATTATTCCTCTACACGGTCCCATCAAACACTCCCGGGGTCAGACACAGAGAGATTATTCCTCTACACGATCCCATCAAACAATCCCGGTGTCAGACACAGAGTCATTATTCCTCTACAAGCTCTCATCAAACTCTTCCTTGGTCAGACACAGAGAGATTATTCCTCTACACGGTACCATCACACTCTCCCGGTGTCAGACACAGGGTGAATCTCCTTCAACACTGTCCCATCACACTCTGCCGGGGTCAGACACACAGTGATTATTCCTCTACACGGTCCCATCAAACGCTCCCGGGGTCAGAAACAGAGTGAATCTCCCTCCACGCCGTCCCATCACACACTCCCGGGGTCAGACAGAGTGAGTATTCCTCTACACGGTTCCAGCAAACATTCCCGGGGTCTGAAAAAGAGTGATTATTCCACTACGCGGCCCCATCAAACTCTCCCGGGGTCAGACACAGAGTTATTATTCCTCTGCATGGTTCCATCAAACACTCCCGGGGTCAGACACAGGGTGAATCTCCCTCCACACAGTCCCATAACACACTCCCGTGGTCAAACACAGAGTGATTATTCCTCTGCATGGTTCCATCAAACACTCCCGGGGTCAGACACAGGGTGAATCTCCCTCCACACAGTCCCATCACACACTCCCAGGGTCAGGTACTGAGGGATTATTCCTCTACACGGTCCCATCAAACACTCCCGGGGTCAGACACAGAGTGAATCTCCCTCCACACCGTCCCATCACACTCTCCCGGGGTCAGACACAGAAAGATTATTCCTCTACACGGTACCATCAAACAGTCCCGGGGTCAGACACAGAGTGAATCTCCCTCCACGCCGTCCCATCACACACTCCCGGGGTCAGACACGGAGATATTATTCCTCTACACGGTTCCAGCAAACATTCAAAGGGTTCAGAAAAAGAGTGATTATTCCTCTACGCGGCCCCATCATACTCTCCCGGGGTCAGACACAGAGTGATTATTCCTCGACACGGTCCCATCAAACGATCCCGGTGGTCAGACACAGAGTGATTCTTCCTCTACACGGTTCCATCAGACACTCCCAGGGTCAGACACAGAGTGATTATTCCTCTACACGGTCCCATCAAAAACTCCCGGGGTCAGACGCAGAGTGAATCTCCCTCACACCGTCCCATCACACACTCACGTGGTCAGACACAGTGTGATTTTTCCTCTACACGGTCCCATCACACACTTCCGGGGTCAGACACTGAGTGATTATTCCTCTACACGGTCCATCAAACATTCCCGGGGTCAGAAACAGAGTGATTATTCCTCTACGCGGCCCCATCAAACTCTCCCGGGGTCAGACACAGAGTGATTATTCCTCTACACGGTCCCATCACACGATTCCGGTGGTCAGACACAGAGTGATTATTCCTCTACACCGCCCATCACACTCTGCCGGGGTCAGACACAGAGTGAATCTCCCTACACACCGTCCCATCACACACTCCCGTGGTCAGACACAGTGTGATTATTCCTCTACACGGTCCCATCAAACACTCCCGGGGTCAGACACAGAGTGAATCTCCCTCCAAATCGTCCCATCACACACTCCCGGGTCAGACACAGACTGATTATTCCTCTACACGGTCCCATCAATCACTCCCGGGGTCAGACACAGAGTGAATTTATATCCACACCGTCCCATCATACACTCCCGGGGTCAGACGCAGAGTGAATCTCCCTCCACACCGTCCCATCACACACTCCCGTGGTCAGACACAGTGTGATTATTCCTCTACACCGCCCATCACACTCTCCCGGGGTTAGACACAGAGTGAATCACCCTCCACACCGTCCCATCACACACTCCCGTGGTCAGACACAGTGTGATTATTCCTCTACACGGTCCCATCAAACACTCTCGGTGTCAGACACAGAATGAGTCTCCCTCCACACAGTCCCATCACACACTCCCGTGGTCAAGCACAGAGTGATTATTCCTCTACATGGTTCCATGAAACACTCCCGGGGTCAGACACAGTGTGAATCTCCCTCCACACAGTCCCATCACACACTCCCAGGGTCAGACACAGAGGGATTATTCCTCTACACGGTCCCATCAAACACTCCCGGGGTCAGACACAGAGTGAATCTCCCTCCACACCGTCCCATCACACACTCCCGGGGTCAGACACAGAGAGATTATTCCTCTAAACGGTACCGTCAAACACTCCCGGGGTCAGACACAGATAGATTATTATTCTACACGGTCCCATCAAACAATCCCGGTGTCAGACACAGAGTCATTATTCCTCTACAACGTCTCATCAAACTCTTCCGTGGTCAGACACAGAGTGATTATTCCTCTACACGGTACCATCACACTCTCCCGGTTTCAGACACAGGGTGAATCTCATTCAACACTGTCCCATCACACACGGCCGGTGTCAGACGCACAGTGATTATTCCTCTACACGGTCCCATCAAACAGTCCCGGGGTCAGACACAGAGTGAATCTCCCTCTACGCCGTCCCATCACACACTCCCGGGGTCAGACAGAGTGATTATTCCTCTACACGGTTCCAGCAAACATTCCCGGGGTCAGAAAAAGAGTGATTATTCCTCTACGCAGCCCCATCAAACTCTCCCGGGGTCAGACACAGAGTTATTATTCCTCTGCATGGTTCCATCAAACACTCCCGGGGTCAGACACAGGGTGAATCTCCCTCCACACAGTCCCATCACACACTCCCGTGGTCAAACACAGAGTGATTATTCCTCTGCATGGTTCCATCAAACACTCCCGGGGTCAGACACAGGGTGAATCTCCCTCCACACAGTCCCATCACACACTCCCAGGGTCAGGTACTGAGGGATTATTCCTCTACACGGTCCCATCAAACACTCCCGGGGTCAGACACAGAGTGAATCTCCCTCCACACCGTCCCATCACACTCTCCCGGGGTCAGACACAGAAAGATTATTCCTCTACACGGTACCATCAAACAGTCCCGGGGTCAGACACAGAGTGAATCTCCCTCCACGCCGTCCCATCACACACTCCCGGGGTCAGACACGGAGAGATTATTCCTCTACACGGTTCCAGCAAACATTCAATGGGTTCAGAAAAAGAGTGATTATTCCTCGACACGGTCCCATCAAACGATCCCGGTGGTCAGACACAGAGTGATTCTTCCTCTACACGGTACCATCAGACACTCCCAGGGTCAGACACAGAGTGATTATTCCTCTACACGGTCCCATCAAAAACTCCCGGGGTCAGACGCAGAGTGAATCTCCCTCACACCGTCCCATCACACACTCCCGTGGTCAGACACAGTGTGATTATTCCTCTACACGGTCCCATCACACACTTCCGGGGTCAGACACTGAGTGATTATTCCTCTACACGGTCCATCAAACATTCCCGGGGTCAGAAACAGAGTGATTATTCCTCTACGCGGCCCCATCAAACTCTCCCGGGGTCAGACACAGAGTGATTATTCCTCTACACGGTCCCATCACACGATTCCGGTGGTCAGACACAGAGTGATTATTCCTCTACACCGCCCATCACACTCTGCCGGGGTCAGACACAGAGTGAATCTCCCTACACACCGTCCCATCACACACTCCCGTGGTCAGACACAGTGTGATTATTCCTCTACACGGTCCCATCAAACACTCCCGGGGTCAGACACAGAGTGAATCTCCCTCCAAATCGTCCCATCACACACTCCCGGGTCAGACACAGACTGATTATTCCTCTACACGGTCCCATCAATCACTCCCGGGGTCAGACACAGAGTGAATTTATATCCACACCGTCCCATCATACACTCCCGGGGTCAGACGCAGAGTGAATCTCCCTCCACACCGTCCCATCACACACTCCCGTGGTCAGACACAGTGTGATTATTCCTCTACACCGCCCATCACACTCTCCCGGGGTTAGACACAGAGTGAATCACCCTCCACACCGTCCCATCACACACTCCCGTGGTCAGACACAGTGTGATTATTCCTCTACACGGTCCCATCAAACACTCTCGGTGTCAGACACAGAATGAGTCTCCCTCCACACAGTCCCATCACACACTCCCGTGGTCAAGCACAGAGTGATTATTCCTCTACATGGTTCCATGAAACACTCCCGGGGTCAGACACAGTGTGAATCTCCCTCCACACAGTCCCATCACACACTCCCAGGGTCAGACACAGAGGGATTATTCCTCTACACGGTCCCATCAAACACTCCCGGGGTCAGACACAGAGTGAATCTCCCTCCACACCGTCCCATCACACACTCCCGGGGTCAGACACAGAGAGATTATTCCTCTAAACGGTACCGTCAAACACTCCCGGGGTCAGACACAGATAGATTATTATTCTACACGGTCCCATCAAACAATCCCGGTGTCAGACACAGAGTGATTATTCCTCTACACGGTACCATCACACTCTCCCGGTTTCAGACACAGGGTGAATCTCATTCAACACTGTCCCATCACACACTGCCGGTGTCAGACGCACAGTGATTATTCCTCTACACGGTCCCGTCAAACAGTCCCGGGGTCAGACACAGAGTGAATCTCCCTCTACGCCGTCCCATCACACACTCCCGGGGTCAGAAACAGAGTGATTATTCCTCTACGCGGCCACATCAAACTCACCCGGGTTCAGACACAGAGTGATTATTCCTCTACACGGTCCCATCAAACGATCCCGGTGGTCAGACACAGACTGATTATTCCTCTACGCGTTCCCATCAAAAACTCCCGGGGTCAGACGCAGAGTGAATCTCCCTCACCCCGTCCCATTACACACTCCCGGGGTAAGACACAGAGTGATTATTCCTCTACCAGGTCCCATCAAACACTACCGGGGACAGACACAGAGTGAATCTCAATTCACACCGTCCCATCACACACTCCCGGGGTCAGACACAGAGAGTTTATTCCTCTACACGGTACCATCAAACACTCCCGGGGTCAGACACAGAGTGAATCTCAATCCTCACCGTCCAATCACACACACCCGGGGTCAGACACAGAGAGATTATTCCTCTACACGGTACCATCAAACACTCCCGGGGTCAGACACAGAGAGATTATTCCTCTACACGGTCCCATCAAACACTCCCGGTGTCAGACACAGAGTCATTATTCCTCTACAAGGTCACATCAAACACTTCCGTGGTCAGACACAGAGTGATTATTCCTCTACACGGCCCCATCAAACTCTCCCGGGGTCAGACACAGAGTGATTATTCCTCTACACGGTCCCATCAAACGCTCCCGGGGGTCACACACAGAGTTATTATTCCTCTACACGGTCCCATCAAACACTCCGGGGGTAAGACACAGAGTGATTATTCCACTACAAGGTCCCATCAAACACTCCGGGGGTCAGGTACAGAGTGAATCTCCCTCCACACCGTCCCATCACACTCTCCCGGGGTCAGACACAGAAAGATTATTCCTCTACACGGTACCATCAAACAGTCCCGGGGTCAGACACAGAGTGAATCTCCCTCCACGCCGTCCCATCACACACTCCCGGGGTCAGACACGGAGAGATTTTTCCTATACACGGTTCCAGCAAACATTCAAGGGGTTCAGAAAAAGAGTGATTATTCCTCTACGCGGCCCCATCAAACTCTCCCGGGGTCAGACACAGAGTGATTATTCCTCGACACGGTCCCATCAAACGATCCCGGTGGTCAGACACAGAGTGATTCTTCCTCTACACGGTACCATCAGACACTCCCAGGGTCAGACACAGAGTGATTATTCCTCTACACGGTCCCATCAAAAACTCCCGGGGTCAGACGCAGAGTGAATCTCCCTCACACCGTCCCATCACACACTCCCGTGGTCAGACACAGTGTGATTATTCCTCTACACGGTCCCATCACACACTTCCGGGGTCAGACACTGAGTGATTATTCCTCTACACGGTCCATCAAACATTCCCGGGGTCAGAAACAGAGTGATTATTCCTCTACGCGTCCCCATCAAACTCTCCCGGTGTCAGACACAGAGTGATTATTCCTCTACACGGTCCCATCACACGATTCCGGTGGTCAGACACAGAGTGATTATTCCTCTACACCGCCCATCACACTCTGCCGGGGTCAGACACAGAGTGAATCTCCCTACACACCGTCCCATCACACACTCCCGGGGTCAGACACAGTGTGATTATTCCTCTACACGGTCCCATCAAACACTCCCGGGGTCAGACACAGAGTGAATCTCCCTCCAAATCGTCCCATCACACACTCCCGGGTCAGACACAGACTGATTATTCCTCTACACGGTCCCATCAATCACTCCCGGGGTCAGACACAGAGTGAATTTATATCCACACCGTCCCATCATACACTCCCGGGGTCAGACACAGAGTGAATCTCCCTCCACACCGTCCCATCACACACTCCCGTGGTCAGACACAGTGTGATTATTCCTCTACACCGCCCATCACACTCTCCCGGGGTTAGACACAGAGTGCATCACCCTCCACACCGTCCCATCACACACTCCCGTGGTCAGACACAGTGTGATTATTCCTCTACACGGTCCCATCAAACACTCTCGGTGTCAGACACAGAATGAGTCTCCCTCCACACAGTCCCATCACACACTCCCGTGGTCAAGCACAGAGTGATTATTCCTCTACATGGTTCCATGAAACACTCCCGGGGTCAGACACAGTGTGAATCTCCCTCCACACAGTCCCATCACACACTCCCAGGGTCAGACACAGAGGGATTATTCCTCTACACGGTCCCATCAAACACTCCCGGGGTCAGACACAGAGTGAATCTCCCTCCACCGTCCCATCACACACTCCCGGGGTCAGACACAGAGGGATTATTCCTCTAAACGGTACCGTCAAACACTCCCGGGGTCAGACACAGATAGATTATTATTCTACACGGTCCCATCAAACAATCCCGGTGTCAGACACAGAGTCATTATTCCTCTACAACGTCTCATCAAACTCTTCCGTGGTCAGACACAGAGTGATTATTCCTCTACACGGTACCATCACACTCTCCCGGTTTCAGACACAGGGTGAATCTCATTCAACACTGTCCCATCACACACGGCCGGTGTCAGACGCACAGTGATTATTCCTCTACACGGTCCCATCAAACAGTCCCGGGGTCAGACACAGAGTGAATCTCCCTCTACGCCGTCCCATCACACACTCCCGGGGTCAGACAGAGTGATTATTCCTCTACACGGTTCCAGCAAACATTCCCGGGGTCAGAAAAAGAGTGATTATTCCTCTACGCGGCCCCAACAAACTCTCCCGGGGTCAGACACAGAGTTATTATTCCTCTGCATGGTTCCATCAAACACTCCCGGGGTCAGACACAGGGTGAATCTCCCTCCACACAGTCCCATCACACACTCCCGTGGTCAAACACAGAGTGATTATTCCTCTGCATGGTTCCATCAAACACTCCCGGGGTCAGACAC